>NC_091929.1:21309342-21409342 GCF_041260155.1 Ptychodera flava | reverse complement strand
CATTAATTTGACATGATTTGATGTATGTACCATACATTAAAAGTTACTAAACTAGATGTATTCAAGGTGGAGATTCCATGCTCTGGGTCCTCTCACACATTGAAGATTTAGCCAGAGTATGCCGACGTATCAAAATTCTCTGAAACGCTGGCTTACGCTGAACTACGATGTATTTTTCAACTTTGGGCGTATACATAGTGTATTCATAACGTAGTCACAGGTTAAAAATACGTTTTGGGTACGCTAGAGCATTAACTCGACGCATTTCGACTTATGAGTAACTTGCAAGTAACGTGCGTGAATGTGTGTCAACGAGCGCATAACCTACCTTTAACTTATGGCCTGCGTGTGCAGGACGTATGAGCCATACGCTGGCATACGTCGAAATGATTTGTGCATGCACAAAACTTTTCGACGACCTCGCCATACTACGACTTACAGCATTGTGCTTCAGCGTTCTCTTAACTTACACAAAACTTACACATAACGTATTCGACGTACGCCCAGCGTAGTCGCCAAATTGTTCATACGTTGGCGGACGCTGGCTACATCGTCAAGGTGTCAGAAGGCCATCAGAGATTGTTCAACAGTCATGCATGCACCTAACGACAACACAATGTACCCGTTCCTTCTACATGTAATAACATGACTTTTGCTTTTCTACCCGGGAATCTTCACTTTAGTGTGGACAAATTTAGCGTTAAAATTGCTGATCAGTACAACAAGGCTAAGTTTGCATTCCAAGTACGCATCAAACCAGAATCATACAAAGTCGGACCACAGACCATCAAAGAAGATCTGGGCCGTGTAGATCTCCACATCAGCAACCAGGAGATAGAATGGTTTACCAAGAAACGAGGCTGCATTGTTCTCAGCGGATTACTGGTGAAGCTTTACAAAGAAGAGGCTTTAAATAAAGATACTGAATCTAGCAACTCTAGCACAGTTCCATAAACACACATATCTGCAGAACCATAATACAGGCTTTCTAGTAATGATAATATATTCATGTTTTTGTTCCAGGAAAGCAATTGTATTGTTTTCTTCTTCCTAAAGTGTTATGAAATTCAAATATCAGCCTTGCAAACACCATGCATTGTTGATAATATTCAATGCTTTTATCGACAAATGATGAGAATTAAGGTAGTAGCCTATGCGCCTCGAAAGCGAATGACTTATACTTTTGCGCAAACTTTCCTCAATGAAACTTGCAACTAGTCTCTTGCCAAATCAAGAATAACCGGATATGAATGAAAATTCTCCCTTCTTTCAGTAAATATATTATTTGTCTGTGAATTGAAACTTTTGCCACGTGTTGTAAAGTTCATTGAAAGTATTATGATCAACAGTATGAACAATATTCAGCACAGATTAATTCCAAAGGTCATTAAGTATATAAATATGTAATTAGCTGAAATAAAAATACTAAATTTCTTTGACTGCTGTCATTGTATCACCACTTTATATAGCAAGTGTAATTGCCTTTGGTCAAGTCCTTCAAGCTATATATGCCAAACTGTGAAAGCTCATTAGATATACAAATTATAAATTAGCTGACATGAAAATGCAAAATATATTTCACTTATACAACATAATTGTCTCATCAATATACATAGCAAGTTTCATACACTTTTCGTAGTCCTATATTCCTATCTGGGAAAGTTAGTTGAATATGCAAATAGGTAACTTGCCAATGTATCAATGCTACACAACTTTCATTAAAATTTTATTATATTTCCTCAATATGCATATAAGGTTTCATCGACTTTGACGAAGTCAGTCAAGATAGATCCCTAATTAAAAAGGTTCGTTAAAGATGCAAATTAGCAACAAGATGTTTTACAAAATCAAAACTGATTTTGGTAATATTATATCATAGTATCTACAATATACATAGCAATTTCGTCAATTTTAGTAAAGTCAAACCAGATATAAATCCCTAATTAGGAAGGTACGTTAAATACACAAATAAGTAGTTAGATAAAATAAAAATGATAAATGATTTCAATAATTATATTTCGTAGTATCTTCAATGTACACAGCACGTCGACTTTGATTAAGACAATCCAGATATATCTCTAATTAGGATAGTTCGTTGAATATGCAAATAAGTAATTAGGTGTTTTAAAAATTCTAAACCGACTTTTGGTCATTATAGTTTCTTCAATGTACAAAGCAAGTTTCAACAATTTTGATCAAGTCAATGCAGATATATATCCCTAATTAGGAAAGTTCATTAAATATGCAAATTAGAAATTGGCTGAAGTAAAAATGCTTAATGACTTTAATTACGTTATATCATAGTATCTTCAATGTACATAGCAAGTTTCACAAACTTCGGTCATTTCAATCAAGATATAAAACCTTTATTAGGAAAGTTCGTTAATATGCAAGTTTGAAATTGGCTGAAGTAAAAATGCTTAATGACTTTCAATTATGTTGTATCATGATATCTCCCATGTACATATAGTCCAGGGTCAATTGTCATTCCGTGTGTTTTGAATGAAGATTTTTGCCAACCTAGCTCATCTATTTACTTAATGGCCAAGTTTTTCAAAAAAAATTGTTGGCATTTTTTCTGACAACTGTGAAGGTCATTTCAAGGTCATGTCCTTAAAATCGACAAAAATCGGGGTTTTTTTAGCCATGAAAAGACTTTATGGCCTGTTTGCAACCATATTACCTTTGGAAACATGCATTTTGATGTGAATTATTCCTTACAATCATTAACATTGAGGTTTTTTGAAAAAAAAATTGGTTATTGTATTAAAAATATATAGAACTACTTTACCAAAGGTCAATTGAAGGTCAGTATGAAATTTCTTTCTTATTTTCGTAGAAATGCTTTCCATATCTTAAAACATCAAAATGATTATCTTGTATACAATTTCAGGAAGTCAGATGTCTAACATTTCCTGTCAAAGGTCAATGACTTTTAATGCCATAATCTCTAATCTGAAGAAAGTTTTGTTATAAAAGTAATACGATCACACAGCAACTTCAAAACTTTGATAACTCTGCATGAGTGACTTTCAAAAAAACAGAAGATTTCCAAGCTTAAGTTGTTAATCATTATCAAAATCATCAACACAAGTGTCACTTATAGGAGGTGAACAGTTCGGACAAAAAATTTCATCAGCCTCACAGTGACACATTTCCGTACATGTGAATATATATATTTATATGCCAGCTAGCACCACAATCTCGAAGGAAGAGGAATCATCATCCCTGAGTCTTAAACATATTCTTGGAAAGACATTATCACAAAATTCACCTCTCTGGTGAACAAACTCCAGCACTGTGTCATATTCAGTGGGATATGTGACACAAGCTCACCACTTGCTTCCTGACATATCAGGCATAACGTCCTCTTTTCGGAGAAATGAAATGCTTTTTTACTGAAAGTTTTGACGAAGTTATTGCATGCAATGTCAGTTATGTGAAATATGTATATGTGAAATGCAACCACTAAATGTCAAGATTCCGTGACACTAAATATCGAGTAAATAGCCTTTGGATAACGGTTTCTGAGAAACTACTAACACCGTATATGACTAATCTCGTCGTTTTTAACCCCAAATAATCTAAGGACTTCCAGTGTCTCACAATAAAGGTTCAACCCATTGTTAACGATGGATGTCTTGGTTAGTACAACATTGTGCGTACTGGAGTTGATTTTCAAAAGCCACAGGTAATAGCCTATATTTCTCAGCAGAGGCTTAGCTTTGATAAATGGCTTCTGCATGTAGCCTATGTTTAGAAACAAGTCTCTAATCCCTGCTATTGATAGGAAAAAATACAATCGTTTTATATGACTTGGACAGAAATGCGAGGAAAAGGGATGACTTACTCTCAATACAAGCAGAGAGTACACAGTGCTAGCTGCACAGCAATCCTGTCTACACCAGTGAAATTTTGCACAGAGGTCTGGAATTTACAACCTACCAGAGTTGGTAATACTGCGGATGGCTTACGCCGAGATGCAGGGAAATTTATGATGTAGTTGTCAAGCACAGTGCATGTCAAAAACCGATATGTGTCATTATTTAACAAATGCATAGGAAAAGATGTACAACTGCAATACAAGCAAATCCTTGTAATTGCATATAAATTCATATAAAATAGTAAAAACAAAAACAATAAGGTTTTTTAAATCTTTATGAGCTGTGAAGTTCCCTTCCACCACTGAAGGTATAATAAAGTAATTTGGTCAATGAGTATAGCCATTTTGTACGCACTACAATGCTTAATCAATGGAATTGTGGAGTAACGAATGACCTTCAATTTGACCTTGACAAAGTGGAAAGAAAAAATGCCAATAATGTTTTTTGGACTCTCCAGATATTAAGGAACAAAATGATATATGTTGACAAGAGTCTTCACGAAATGCACACGGAAGCCAAAATCATGACAAGTGACCCCGGACTAATATATGCAGCAAGTTTCGTCAACTTTGTAAAGTCAATTAAGATATATAATCCTAATTATGAAAGTTCAAGAAATATGCAAATTAGGAATTGTCTGAAGTAAAAATGCTTAAATTATGGCTTTCAATTATGTTGTATCATAGTATCTTTCATGTAAATAGTATTTCTCGTTAATTTTAGTAAAGTCAATCAAGATATGTAACTCTAATTGGAAAGCTCATTAAATATGCAAATTAAGAATTGGCTGAGTTAAAAATGCCTCATCAATTTCAGCAATGTTAAATCATAGTATCATGAATATACATACTAAGTTTCGTCAATTTGATCGGGGTAATTCAGGTATTATCCCTACTTAAGAAAGTTCATCGAATATGCAAACTTGCAATAAACTTTTATGTAAAACCTGTATGTCTTTGATGGAGGATAAATCCTTGTGTAATAAACATTTGTAGCAAATCTCATCCAATTCTGTACATCCATTCTCATTTTTATTATTTTTCTAAAATCATTAATTATGAAAATGAGCATGTAATATGCAATATCTGATCGGTTCTTGTCTTTAGCATATGGTACCTGTCTAAATAATCTGGCTTAAATCAGTTCAGGCGTTCTTGATATACCATTTAATTAGACAGACATACAGACACAAACGCACACACATCGCTACGACATAAGTTCACGTATGAACACATGAGCTAAAATGATAATTCATAACTTTTTAATATGCAAGCCACACTAACCAAATTCTAATCACTTCTTGCTATTAACATATGGTACCCGTCTACCAAATCTGACTTGAATCCGTTCAGGCGTTCTTGAGTCATCATGTAGACAGACAGACAGACAGACCAAGACATACACACACACTCACACACCGTTACAACATTAGGTAACGTGTGTGAACACGTGAGCTAATAAACCCCAAAAGTGGTAGATGAAAATAATTGTACAAATTTTAGAGTCCAAATATCTGTTCCCAAGGCACACTCAGCCTTAAAAGGCCCATGAGCAGCAACCTCTGCGAAATTTGTCCAACCTCAAGGTACCTCAGATATTCATTGCAATCTGCGAATTGAACGATTTAGTCATTAACTATGCAAAAAACTAAGCAAACAACGTTCGCTTGTGGCAGAATAGGCAAGACATTGAACAATTTTAAATTTTAAATTTCATTTTAAATTTTCTACCATTTTCAAAATCTTGTCAGATATGTGAAAGACAGAAAATTTTTTGTCAAAGTGCAGTGAATCCATTTCAGTGGGTTGCACATATGTTGTATTCGTAAAGCAAGGTTCGAAACTAGCGGTAGTCCCGCGTCCACATCCGGGGTCCACACACTACCAACTTTCCCTGGGGCTACCAAAGTCCATGAAATGGTAGCCTACATGGGCTACCAGAGCCTGGGACATGAAATTAAGTCAGTACTAGGCATGCCACGTCCGGACCATCCCTTTGGGACGAGCTAAATGCAGCAAAATCCGGCTGGACACAGAAAGGCCAGATGATGACTTTGGTATGCAAATTACAAAGACGACCGTGCGATGGAACTTTGCAACAAAGACTCAATATCTCAACTGATATAGTAGGATGACAGCCACAGAAATGATGGCAAATGAAAACGTATTTTCATTGCATTTTGATCAAAATGTATCGATCACAAACTCCTCCCTACTACAGAAAGCCCATGATCTGTTTTTGCCCTGCTGAGAAGGTGGTGGTCGTTACCATGACGACAATCAAACTTGGCATGCAACTTTGAGAATGAAACGGGTTGTCAATACAATGATAGGTCACCAAATTTTTAAGTGTCACTGTCGTCAATTATGCCAGTTTCATTTAGATATTAAAGGTGTGCAAGTATTCACATCAAATGACTAACAAATTCACTTCATAGGCAGAATCTTTAATAATAGCTTTTTCTTGTCCGGTTAATGAAAAAATCCCTAACCTACAATTTGCATGGGCTACCAGCCATTGTCACTGGCCTACCATCTTCAGAAAATGGTAGCCAAAGTGGACTACCGGGGAAAAAAGTTAATTACGAGCTCTGTAAAGATTCAAATGTGTTCATGCACCATTTACGCTGTTTATCATGTAGTTGCACGGCGGCGACCATATTTGGGTGCGGCATCCGTTTTTTATTTGTCTGAAACCTCCCCATGCAGTCTCACTCGATGGATAATTATACTTGGGTAAACATCTCTGAGTAAGAACATTTCTAAGAAATAATTTTAATCTAAATATTAAATCATGAAAATAATGCCAAAAGTTGTAGGTCATGTGCCTTTAAGTTCTCAACAAAAGATTGGATTTTACACTCGTACGGTTTGTGTTGATAAGTTCAACACAGGGCATTTTGACACAAATTACTAGTAATACCCTTTCCATTTCGGACAACGACGAACACAAAATGGGTGGTTATGTAAAGTTTGTGGCTTGCCGTCTTTTCACGGATTTCTAATTCCAGCATCGAGGATAAGACTAACGCTATAAAACCTGATGGAACACAGATTCGCTTTCATCAATAATATTCATATTCCCAATCTACTAAGTCTGATTACCTTGAACGCTCTGGGGACTAAGTAAATGTAGCTTATCAGCAGCACGTGTGCCTAAAGTTGCTGAGTATTCGGCTGATTATGGGTAGGTCATCAATGGACTGTTCTATTCAGTAATGTCAAGCCAAATCCTGGGCAATGGATTCGTTCAAATTCATGCTAACGTGCATGGTCTAGCGTTTTGTATCTATGTAAATATTCACTTCAATATTCAAATTACAGTGTAGTTTGGGAACACTCCAAAACTGAAGCCGTTTTTCGTGCATATCTCGACGTTCACCATAAAATATTACGGCTGATATTTTTACAGTAAACGTCACCAGAATGAAAAGATATGGGAATGTATATATGAGAAAAGATTTATATAAGTTATCCACTGTAAGTCTTGTATATATTCTTGAAGTAAAACTAAAGCTTACAATGAAGATCAATTGTGTGTTGTTTGTATTCATTTTTCTCAAGGAAATGCCATATTAGGCACTACAACTACATAAATTGCCGAGAAGTTCAGCTGTGGAATTCTGTTAGTAATTAACCCAAGGAATGTAGAAACCTCCCAGAAAATGGCTGACGATTGACTGTACTGCACGAGGTTTTACACCATGAAAATTTTGCTATGTCCACATGTGATGGTACTGGCTATAAACTAATGTTCTTTTGATGTGAATGGTGCAGCATTCGTAGCACTTTCAGCATAATGTGAACTGAAAATACTCCTATGTTTCAAAATATGTAGTCTCAACAGTCATCCATGAGACAGCTCTTTTATTCCCTCTGACAATGTGGCTATCTTTTCATGATCAACATCAACTTTGGTGCAGCCATTCCTGGATTAAAATCAAAATATCATTACTGTAAGATCTCTATGTATTCAATATTTCTGGCATTTCATGGAATTTGTTAAAGTCCTTCCAGATGTATATCCCGAATTGTGACAGTTTATTATATATTCAAATTAAAAATTGTTTGCTATGAAAATGCGATATCTCAAATTTGGTGCAGTCACTACAAATAATATTATTCTTACAGTGGTTTGCTTTGAAGCATTGGCATTAGATAAACTAGACATATTGTCTAACTCGAGGTGTTACTACAATGTCAGGTGCAATTACAGTGGAATTTGATCGAGTGTCCGTTTTGCCTTGCAGAGCTCGACAAGTCTACATGTTGCTTATCATTAGAAAAGTAAACATTTGCAACAAATTGAGTATTTGGTGTTAGATTACAGCGCACGCGGCAAACGTTTCCCAGACACTGTCTCGTCTACAATAATGACAGTCGTTTCAGCATGCCACTCATGCACAACAAGCTTGACACCGCACTATAGCTATAGCACATCATCAAATTTTCTTTCAGCTACAGCTTTGTGTACTTTGATTTGGGAAATATAACTCAGACAAAACTCACTGGCATATTTTTCGAGTGTCGGATCTATATCTCGAGGAAAGTCCTCAACATCAACCGGACTGACTCTCGGCGTTTTATTACAGTGAAACATTGTATTTTTTCAGCAAGGTAAAGAATATTTTGAAGGCAGAGAGATATCATCGTCCCCTCCATGCTAACCCGTTGCCGTGTATGATGCCGTCCGGGAAATTAAGTGCCAAAATACGGTGAATTATTTCAGAAACACTTGGTGTGTTATTCAATGGCACAAAATGTACCGTGTTGATTGAATTGCACTTGCCTGTGCAAAATCAACACTTTTCTTCAAGTCTATTTTGTAGCTCAGAGAAGTGTCAATTCAGAGAGAAGTGTCAATTGAGAAAGTTTCATTTAGCTGAGACAAAAGAGAAAGCGGGATTAAAGTTTCATTTAGGAGTGTTTAGCATTTTCTGGTTGACAATATTCAGTGTTGTATCGTGTCAAACTTGTTGATAGAATAGACTGCACTGGCAATGCTACAGACGACATGCTGAAGGAACTGTTGTCGTGATTGCTGACATCGAGAGGAGAAAAAAGTTTTTTTTTTAAAGAATTTACTTGTTTCTTCATAAAGTTCCCAATTTAAAAGTAAACACCTAAAAGAAAACTGATGATGTGCATGTAGTGCAGTGTTATGCTTGTTGTCAGTGACATGCTGAAACGACTGCAGTGATCGTGACGAGACAGTGTATGGGAAACGTTGGCCGCGCGCTGTAATCTAACACCAACCAAAGACGAAGACTCAATTTGTTGCAAATGTTTACTTTTCTAATGATAAGCAACATGTAGACTCGTCGAGCTCTGCAAGGCAAACCGGACACTCAATCAAATTCCACTGTAATAGTTGAGCGGTAATATGAGTCGATCGTAAAAAATCAACCCTGCAAAAGTTGAAACATTGTCTAGCAAACGGTCAGACGTAGTCTAAACAACACCACCACATATGTCCAAGCACTGTTCAAGTCTTATCACTTGCTTTCAGTGTAGTTGTTTGACTACATCTGACCTGCTGTACGACAATGTTTTCAATTTGGCAGAGTAGATTTCAATGTGATTGACTTGAATTACTGCTCAGCTGATAATTACACCTGACAGTGTTGGCAACACCTCAATTTAGACAATATGTCTACTTCACATAATGCTAATGCTTCAAAGCAAACCACTGTAAATCTGTATTAACGAATAAGCAATCAGATTAGATCACAACTCTCACTTCTCAGTATCATTGAAATATGAGGCAAGTTTAATCAATTTTGGTCAAGTTATTCCAGATGTATAGATCTCTAATTGCAAAACTTTGTTCAAAATGAAAATGAATAACACCATTTGCATAAAACTGCCATATGTTTGAATGATCAATAACGGTAGCATCACAAAATCTGATTTAATCATTTTCAGAATAGAAATTATTTTAATGCAAGCCATAGCCATTAAGATCTAGTCTGGTTCCCTGACCAATTCTACCGCTGGCTGCGCTGCTAACGAAAATAGGGTCAGGTACGGGCTATTGTAAGCATGGCTATCATTGGTCAATAGTACGAGTGCAGTGCTTGCGTTGAATTTATTTGCAACTTGAAGCTACCTTAGAATTTATATTTTGTATGCCCACAGAGTAATTTTACCTCCGTTTCCCGAATCAAGCATGCTATGTCGACATTGAATGAAAACCCAAAAATCATTTATCTTTGAGTCATTGTCGTATACCGGTATGCCAAAGGTCACCATGGTCACAAGGTCACACCTTTAAAAAATACCGTCAATGACGCTGTACCTTCTCTAATGTGTGGCCAGGTCAGGTAATTGGTTGTTGGCATGGAGTTGTTGGTAAATAGTTGATGATGTAGGGGCATGAGGTGGGATATGGACCCAAAGAACCCAAAAGATGATTAAATACATCAATCAACAAAATTCTAAGCTACAGTATAAACTGCCTAAAGATAGTTCAATGTGGAAAAAAAAGTTAAATAATTCAGAAATAAGAATTAACAGTCCAAAATAGTAATGACGCACTTCCCTACTGACCTGAGTGCATGTGAAATACACAACCTGGCATCTGTAAATTAAATGTATACCAAGTGATCATTTTAAGTTACTTTTAACTGTTTTTAATGGATTTTCCAAAGAGTCCTGTGGAAATGATGAAAAACGCTTATCTGGTCTTGTGTTTGTAAAACCTCATGGCTGATAATTGTCATAGTATTGAAAAAAAATTGAAAGTGAAGAAATTACTGTTTTTAATAGGCATATTTTCCTTGAAATACATGACTGTGTAAAGAATATATGCTAAAAGTGTTTAAGAGTAAATTTCTTTTCAAAAAATAATTTAATCTGTGACCAAAAGATTTTTATTCTTTGAGTTTACAAATTCAAACATTGCAATTTGTTCAATCATCTTGTGCAGTGCAAAATTTATAAAATGACTGAAAAATAAAAAAATTGGCAGAATTACAGTCTTTGTGATGTAAAATTATGGGTTGACATCACGATAATTGTTAATCTGTTCAAAGTACTACTATACTATAATTTAAAAAAGAAAAGTTCATGCAGAAACGGTAACATATATTGTCAGCAATGTAGTGTTAATTTTGACTTTACATCAAAATATGCCTTTGCTGGATACCAAATATATAGGGCGAAATATCAGCCATGTTCAGCAAAATCCACACAACAGCATTGATCCTTTTCTAATTTGATTTGATTTGCTTATGTTATCCTTGTATGACAGTCAGTACAATATGGAACTTGAACACAACACAGTGAATAAGTATGCTGTAAATGAAATGGTGTGGCTGCATCCACATGCAGCAATAGGAGTGCCTTTGTCTCTCACCCCTCATTTCCAACCTGTCCCATCCCTGAAAAAATAGTTTGGTCTTATATTTATAATATTAATAATTTCTGTATTTTTTAAAATGTGCGCATCTCAAAAACTTTTGATCATAAACATTTTTATTGTTTTTTATAGCTGACCAGTCAGTTAACCTGTTTATTTTGAATATTTGCGCATTTTTCCTCAGTATTTGACATTTTCAGAATACCTTCTTATTCAATTTGTCATTTTCTAAAAGTTAAAATGCTCCTTTGTGTGGTCAAGCTTTCCACAAGCATCAAATGTGGTACTTCATATAGGAAGGTCTGCCTCTAGAGGGCGGGCATCATGAACAGTGTTTGTTAGTTATTTCCTCCACATAAACTTCTGATTGTACTGTAAACATTGAACATGGCCGACATCCGATTTTCCTGTCTAAAACTTTCACTCATTTTCGTTCATATGACTCTGAAACTCCAGGAAACGATTGGGAAGAAAGAGTTATCTTGAAATATTGAGGTACTCGCCGATATTTTGCAAAATTTAATGAGAAAAAATGCAAGAAAAATGCCGACAGGCTTACACAGTGACCGTTGTCAGACTCAGAGGCATATGAATAGGCCCATATCACGTGAGGCCATGAGGGGATATCCACGCAACTCAGTACCAAACACTAGCGCACACAGAGTGAGCAAACACAAAGTGAGTACCCCTAACGTCAGCTCAGTAGTCTGTAATAGACCGTAGTCCGTAGTCAACTAAGAACCTTGGAGAAAGGCTTAACACTGTGGCTATGCCACTAAGTCCCTTTTGATTTTTGTCACAGCTCAAAATCGTTCTCCTGCACCTCAACCTGAACCATGAACACCCCCACCAGTTTATGATATGACCCATCACAATGGCATGACGTCAACGGATCTTGACAGACGGAAGTATTGACAGACGGAAGTAGTTGACACCAGCATACTGGTTTTTCAACTCTAATACCTTCTCTGTCTATAAATAGAACACGAGAAGGTAAAAATTCATAGGCGATAATCGTCATTTCATCACTAAATACCATAATAGAAGAACAGAGTCGGAGACTTAAAGTGAAGCAGTGCAAACAACTTCCATGTTCGATGTTTTGTCATCTGATTTCCGAGCTTGCCACTGTACAGATGTGCTGATCACATGATCTTGTCAGGTGACTGTGCTCATTAATACGCAGTCAAAATTCTGACTGAAACATTAGCCCATACCTGACCCTATTTTTGTTAGCAGCGCAGCCGGTGGTAGAGACGGGTCAGGGAACCAGACTAATTAAGATAAAATAACTTCTAGCCATAGCTGATTTAAGATTTCATGCACCAGGTTAATTCTAATCGAAGGAGTCATTTTGAGATATGAACCAACAGACAGACAGACTGACTGACAGAGAAACACAATTCGCAATAGATCACATGAGTGAACTTGTGAGCTAAAAAGTAGGTATGAGACATTGAGAGATAACTCAAAATTTTTTTGATGTAGTGCAACTGATGGAAGCAAGCAACCACTTTCTCACATGGCTATCTCAAGGTTGTTTTATTTCAGGTAAAAAAAACATAATTTGAGGTATAAAAAAAGTCTTGAGTCCAATATATATTTACTTTCTGCATAAACATATTTTATTTCAGCAAATAGCTGTTGCATCACACAAGAAAGCTCCTGGAATACCAAAGGCTGATTTATAAAAGTGTCCAACATTGTGACAATCCTATACAATAAATGCAAATATATACATTAAACAATCTTTATACAAAATGAAGTCATTAACACAATTCAAGTTGACTTCTAAAAATTAGAATGTACTTTAGAAAGTTTTTCTAATTTTACAATTCTTTGACGGTCTATCTGCTGCTCTGTGAACTCATTTGAACTTTTTGAGTAAATGCAGTTTTCAGAGTCTTGTTTTTGTAAAAAATTGAAAACAATATTTTCCCAATAGAGTTAACAAAGACAATACTGACCATTTTGAATTTAAAATATCCGCACACTTCCTCTGATACCAAAATTTGCATAATGACCCTTGATTCTATTTTTGATTGTGAAAGAGAATGGTTTAAAGAAAAAGTTTATAACTATCATTATGTTTGCACTACCGTAATGCCAATCTGGTAACTACAATAACCGTTACTGTGGTTTGCGTAATAAACCGTTGGCAATACGGGATTAGAACTACTGTCTAAATTGAGGAGTTGTCAACACTGTCTGGTGTAATTATCGTCTAGCTATAATATCAGTCGATCACAAAGAAATCAACTCCTCAAAAGTTGAAACATTGTCATAGGAGTTCTGAGGTAGTTAAAACAACAACATCAGCTTGGAACAAACAAGTCTCGCTATGCATTCTGGACAGTTAGCAAGATGTGTGTCGATGTGTTTTGTTGTTTTGATTACGCATGCCCTCCTTCTAGACAATGTTTCAACTTTTGCAAAATTGATTTCTTTGTGATGGACTGATATTACTGCCATGATGATAATTACACCTAACAGTGTTGACAACTCCCAAATCCAGACACTATGTCAAGGAAATTGCATAAATTCATAGATTAAGTCAAAGAGTCAAGAAATGTTGTAACTTAGAATATGAACTGGCATAAACAAACAGCTACACTTTGTAAATGAATGTTATTCATTTCACAAAATGAAGAAAAGATTTTGTTTTGGCACCTTAAAATAGCATAGGATTTGTTTCAAAAAACACTCATAGTTCTTAACCAATTAAAAACATGAGTATGTCAGACAACATTCTAGAATTCAGTGCATTTTCCAAGAATGACAGACTTTCTAACAGAAGACACAGAAGTACATATAAACTCCCATATTCACGCCCATATTTTCCCCAAAGGGCTGATTAAAGTTTGAATCAGGGTTTATTCTTTGTTAGTAAGCTTAACCAGTTCACCCCCGATTCCCTGTAAACAGGTCCACACTCACTATTGATAACAATGGGTTTGGGCCAAACCATGGTGGTGAAAGGGTTTGATATATTCTTGGCTACTGAATGACTTCACTTGGTATGTCTGGATACTGCCAGTGTAACTAGTATGGCTGTTGATGATTGCAGCATACCAGTAGATCTGGTCTATGCTTGTAGCTAAAGCTCACAATTGACAAGTATCACGTCCTTCATTATCTCAATAGAAAGGGTATTCTCTTGTCCTCCAGTCTCCGGAATATTTCATCTTGCAGAGACTTTTTTGTAAGTGGATGCAGTTGATACAAAGGATGGTTAACAGCTTGTCAGTTTCCACAGAAACCAGACAGGTGATGCAAATACCGTCTGCCTTCCCATAGGGCTTGCCAACATGCTCAACTGCCAAGGCTCCAGCGAGTTTGCATTGGACGGGTTCACCAAACGCATCCTGTGAGGGTTAAACACATGTAATGCAGTGCATTTGGCATATTAAGATATGACCATTAGAGGTTCTGTTGTGATTTTAAAAGTTGTGTACGACTGTATGCAAGTGGGTATTTATTTGCATAAAATGTATCAACAATGCATACAAGCCAACCGATATCATACAGTTTCTCAGTCTTCTCCATAAAGGGCATTGTAAGAACAATTATTGCATTACCACAAAGTACCTAGCAATCAGTAGACCTGAGGTGCATTGGACAGTCTTTTCTATAGAACTTTGGGGTTTAATTTTCCTTAGAGCTCCATAGGCTGTATCTTTTGGCTATTTTTTCAGAACTTTTGTTTTGTGGTTTCCCTACACTTTCTCCATTGAATCCCTAAACTGTAATTTAATGCCAAGTATTTAGCATATCAACACAACCTATATCCGTTGTTGTTGTTGAAAATCGTATTCAAGTCCACACTAGAATTCATTTGTAAACAATAAACAATGATCATTACATACATACAAGCTGTGTTGACAAAAATAGTATTCAAAATTTCAGCATGACAAACGGATTAGGGTCAGACACGGTAGTTGATATACAGGAGCAGAATACTGAAAAACTTGCCACAAGTTACAGCTTATGTCCCTTTAAATGTGCATGCTTTGTCAACTAAAAACAAAACCTAAGGACTTTTCAGTATCAACGCCCCTGAAATCATGATGTGCTGTACTGCAGCAATGTTCCATGCCATTATGCAGTACTCGTATATGTACACTGAGCAGCCTATTATGATTTCAATTAACAGAAAAGACTCTTTGACTAGAAGTGTATTCAAAGGTTCAACGAAAAGCAAATGATGGTGAAAATCAAAGAGGGCCTACAAAATACCACTCAACAGGCTCTAAATTGTCACTCATAGATAAAACACCACAGTATCCAAACGACATGAAACCCAAAAATTTAAAATCACGACATTATGTTTTTAATAATTAAATACAGTTTCCTTCCTTTTCACAATCCTTGCCAATACAGAACTTTTATTAATGATTGATTTGACACTGTGCATTACAATGAGGTACATGTACAAGGTTGCATTGAAAATTGCTGTCTGCTCCAATCTACAACTTTGCAATATCATGAAAAATTTCACTTGCAAGCAGGTGTATGTGTTTTATTTCAGTCCTGCATTAAACCACATTCAGGCCATGCAGGCCGAGTGCATCCTTATTATTGGGGGACAGCATTTTTCATGCGTCATGGATTATGCAGATGTCACTTTGTTTGTGTTTTTAAGAATAATTTCGCATCAAATGTACATCAGTTTGCCATAACAGAACGTCTGTTAGAAAACCTGCTTGGAGAGCATTTTTTTCACTGGTTATATTGTGAACAGAGACATGACCTTACGACTTCAGGCACAGTGAGATCATTTTTAAGTGAATTTTTCAAAATCGATTCTCAAACTAAGTATTTGAGAAAGTTTCACCAAAACAATATGATTAAAACAGTGCTTCCTTGTATTTATCCCTGCAAGTCAAAGGAATTGGTTGACAGGACTCTATCCATAGACTGTGTCCTACCTTATTAGTAACAGTGCATGACCCTTCCTAACAATCATCATGGGACAAAGAACGTTTCCATGACAAAATTACACCACCTTTCAATAGCTACATAGCTATGAGAGTATCCTACCTGGGCTACTTTTTCAATCAGCTGCATAGGATTAGTACAGAATATATCAACCAGCTGCAAATGCCCATTAAGCAGCAAGACTTTGGGAACAGCACTGTCCACAAAAAGAAAGAAAAAAGGTGTTTGACATGAAAAATATGTACAGTTTTCATTTTACACATTCGTACAAAATGTGTAATTGTACTAGTAACACTATGATTTATATGTTTCTGAGAAACTGGTGTCATTTTATTGATTTGTACCTGTGGTACATATAAAAAGAGATATTTTACAAGGAAAAACATCATGTTACCATTATATTATGCAGTGATTTGTTCTGTTTTTGTGAGTGAGTGGCCAACATTGTCTGTGTCAGCAGTCATTTGCCTTTCTGTTCACATGGAGGAGGTCATTAACTGGCACCCTGTGTTCTGGCAATAGTGATCTGTCTCTGCCGAGACCATAACCCCTTGGTATGATTTTTCTTACAAATTAGAGATATGTATTTCCTAAGACAAGAGAGACTTTCATGTTTTTCTTACCAGTGACTCAATGAGTCATCATCTTGAAAGGGACATAAGCTGTAACTTGTGGCAAGTTTTTCAGTATTCTGCTTCTGTATATCAACTATCATGTCTGATCCTAATCCGTTTGTCATGCTGAAATTTTGAGTATTCTTTTTTTTTACATATGAATTCTAGTCCAGACTTGAAAACAATTTTCAACAATAACAATATAGATTATACTCTATAGGTTGTGTTGATATGCTAAATACTTGGCATTAAATTACTGTTTAGGGATGCGATACAGAAAGTGTAGGGAAACCACAAAATAAAAGTTCTGAAAAAATAGCAAAAGACACATCTTATGGAGCTTTAAAAGATCCAGTATCTGAAGCATTGGATTTGAAACTTGTTATAATACTTACTTTTCTGAACTCTGGTTCACTACTATAAGAGTCCTAAAACACACCTTGTTGTAGGGATTAAGTATTGGTAAAACTTGAGGCTTTGATGAACTCTCTCTGTATGCAACAGCAGTTAGTATGAGTTGTATTATGTCGTAACTTCTGTTTTACATGCAGGCAAACAACAAAAAATACGGTTAAAAAGGTAAAACTTTAAACTGCAGTAAAATTGTCCCAGGATGCTGAATTTTCTAGTGATCTGATTCCTGGAATCTGAAACCCGAGTGTGAGTGCTCAATAAATGTGACCTTGGCCACCAAGGAATGATTATTATGTAGAATCGACCTCAGAGTCAGGTATTTAGACTCTCAAACTTTTACAATAATTTTATGATCTACCACTTGGGGCTCATTTTGAAGCTCCTATGTAAATAAATTTTCATCATCTTAGTTTTATGAAAATTAAAAAAAAAAACATTTTTTTTATATTGAGTTAACATGCAAATGGCAGCCATTTTGAATTTCAGCAGTGTTTTTGTTAAGGCCGGTACCCCGGTAAATGTTACCTGTGTTCCCCAGTCATTTTACCAGGGTTCCCCTTGGTACCGTATATCAATGCAATCAGATTAGGGGACAGCAGAAATGTTAGCAGGGTTCCCAAATCATTTACCAATGTTCCCCATCCTTAACAAAAACACTGTTCAATATGGTAAATGTTAGGAAATTTGTTTCTTTAGTACCCAAATTTCCATGGTGATCCCTGATTTTTCTTCTTGATTTGGTAAGAGAGAGGTTGAAAGTTTTTTGAGGAAAGTTTGAGCAAAAGTTAACATCTTTCACTATCGAGGTGCACACTACCTTAACAAAGGTACAAACACCAACACAACAATGGGTAGAAGGATGCCAAATTATTCAAACGTTCATGTAACATACCTTATTTGATTTTGAATATCTTTGCGGACATACCTTTCTTCACTGCAAACCAACTGGCTTGCAAAGATTCTTCATCAACCTCGTTCAAGGTTTTCAACTTTCCACCTGTGAACATAGGAAAAAGTGATACATTTGTCACCCACGATATGAACACCCAGTAGTGGACTGAACCACCGACCATTACAGTGAAAGCCAGCTGAGAACGAACAATTGAATTGATCTAAATTTTATCACAGTTGTGTAATTGCTTAGAGAATTTGTTCCTGAATTTGCCACAGTAGTGGCACTGATCAAAGGACTGTACATTGTACATGTATATTATAGAAATAACGGACGACGCGCTGACCATTAACGTTTATTTATGGGCAAGGGCGAGAGGAAAGCCAAAAATTAATGGGCGAGGCTTGCTGAGCCCGTTAATTTGGCTTTCCTCTCGCCCGCGCCCATAAATAAACGTTAATGGTCAGAGCGGAGTCTGTTATTTCCATTAAATTATCAGCCAACCCAGGAAAACCGTCAAAATTTCCGAAAATTTAAGGAGGGAACGACGACTGGGCCCAGAAACTGAGCAATACGCGACCCTCTGTCACGTGCGCTGTAAAAGATTGGCAAATCCGGAGATGTTTTCAGAAAAAAACTTGACCTACAAATGCTCCATTTTATTTTGTGATTGATTATGATTTACGTTTGAGCTGTAAAGTTACGATACTTTTGAGTTATTAATCTTATTATTCATATTCACGGGCATGTAAACAAACCATTACTGTGTATTTGTGGTCAGTCACGTGGTTAAGTTCGACCAATCAAAATTCGACGGACAGGGCATGGTAATATAATGACCCATAATATAACACAAACCAGGAAGTATCCTGCCTGGTACACTTTACATACAAGCAATTAATTGTATACATGTAACATTGCTATACGGTCAAATGTTACATCTATGTACAGCCGAGTCGGAGTCAAGCTTTACTCTTGTCATTTGCCTTGACATTTTGTGAAGTTGTTTGCAAAAAAAAGCGAAGTTGACAAGAGACCTAATTATTTTACTAATGGCCAAATATTATGAATCATTTAGATTCTTTTTCCTGCAGAAAATCACACACACACACACACACACACACACACACACACACACATACATACATTCCTACCAGCCAACTGGTTTTATTATCAGTACTATACACAATTACACTGGAAGCCTACTTGATATAACACTACCGTATTCCTCCGATTCTAAGACCCGGGTCAGCAACATGAAATGGTTGTAATTGTCAGGGGGGTCTTATAATCGAGCCATCCCCTGTTTTGAAATAACACTGCTAATTTATGCTAATTTATTTCACGACAATTCAGCATAACTCAAGACTTTCATACATATGTAGGCAGAATGTACTAAAGGTTACTTATATGAGCAACATCTGGCAAATTATTCTCGAGAATACACAAAGTCGAAATACATGTAAGGGGAGAACCATTTGATTTCGGGGGGGATATGGAGGATTTTGAGGAAAAAAAATTGTCACCAGGTGCAATAGAAGAAAAAAAATTGATCCTGTCATGGCCTGAGAAAAAAATTGTCATAACAGACAGAAGTGAAAAAACAAAAATTGTCACAATGCACCAGAAATGAGCAAAATTTGGAAACCTTATTCTCATGTATTCTTTGCCGGCGCGCCGCCATAGGCGGCGCAAATGTTTTTACCACAAGCAATTCTTATGTTTTTTCCCAGCACTTATGATATAAGCATTCACTACATAGGTCTACTTTACACCTCAGTGCACTCAATGTTTTCCTTCCCTTTTCTGACCCAAGAAATCATATTTCAGGATTTCTGTTGCAATATCTCAATGGCATAGGCACTATCTAAAGGGGACTATTTGACTTCTGTAAATTGTGAAAATTTAAAACACAAGACAGGAGTCAATAAACTAGTGTTAAAACTAATATATTATTCTCTCAATATAAATATTGAGGAACAACAAATATAATGAAATACAATGTGTGAGCCTAGTTTCTCTGACCACAAAAGATAACATACCATATTCAGGCTTTTCATTAGAAGCTGGCAGCTGGAGAAATGACACAAGAAGGGGACAGATTTCCGTTCCTGTATATTCATTTGTCTTCAGTCTCTGGCAAACAGAACTGTTTTTCACAAAATGTATTGTCATTGTTTGGTTGTTGAATGTTGTGACTCAAACACTGATCATGCAAAAAATGTAAAAAAATATCAGTGTTCAATGTCATTTTCAAACAGTTTTATTGAGTGCAAAATAAACTGAAACTCCTCTCAGATTGCACCATTAAACACATCAATTTCTCAAAATTTCCAATACGAGAGGGGGAACCCCCTCTCGTGCTCTCCCCCTTGGGGTGTTCTAAGAGTTTCACTTATTAAAAAAAATTTAAAAACACCTCTCAGATTGCACCAGACTGTACCATTGCACACATCAATATCTTAAAAAGTTCGGAGTTACAGGCCGTAAATAGTCATGACTCCCTATACAACGCATTACAAACTTGATGACCAATTAAAATAATTTTGCACTGCCACTCCATTTGAAAAAAAATGATGCAGGTCTTACAGTAGAAAAAAATGCTGTCACTCTGACAGGAAAAAAAAATTTGCTCCCAGTTACAGGTCGTAAATAGTCACGACTCCCTTATACAACGTATTACAAACTTGATGACCAATTAAAATAATTTTGCACTGCCACTCCATTTGAAAAAAAAATGATGCAGGTCTTACAGTAGAAAAAAAATGCTGTCACTCTGACAGGAAAAAAAAATTGCTCCCATACCCACTTCCTCCATACCCCCCCCCCCAAAAAAAAAACCAGTTTGAACGTCAGTTTGAACGTCGTGCAGATTGAACACTGAGTAACCTTTTACCTTTTTTTGGTGTATTTTTGTTCAAAATATTCACATGCTTTGTTCCCGGCCTTTTTGGTTGCAATTACGATTCCCGAATGTCATCCGTTAGTTCTAAACATAGACTTTTAGAAACGGTATTGATGACCGCGTGCGTGACCGTTATTTCCCGTACCAGCGTTCGTGTTAAACACATGGGCCCTCGTCAATCACCTCACACAACGACATTTTCGATTTGATAAACTTAAATTCGAATTCAAGCAATCGCTTACCAGACGTTTATAGCACAGTCCCTCAACCGCCGATGTTGGGAGTAATCGAGAAACAGGCTTAGAATATTTACCAAACTAAATGTGCCATCAAATTATGCGAATACAAAAGCTTTGTTTATCGTCTCACATCGATGTAAACCAAATCATGTCGATGAATAATTCCATTACTATGACAGTTTTTTCGATATAAAATCGTTTTCAAAACCAGGAGTCAGTACACATTTCACCGATGCATATATCTATAGATTGGCATCCTGAGCACCCTCAGAATCTAATGGTCCATCCCTGATTACTCGTAGCGATCGCCCCAAGGGCACAGCGCATTTGCACACTTGGTTGTAAGTCCCATCGTCCTCCACCGTGCAAATGCACCGTTGAGACAGTCTTCGTCATCAGAGTACAGATTCATTACACGAATTTCCATAGTGAACAAAGCATCAGCACACCCCTCTAATCGTTGGTTGCGTGGATACTAAGACTGATCGAGGTATCAATGTACCCCAGAAATTTTTCCAGTCTTTGCATCCAGTGTGACACCCGCTGGGAAAGTCCCAGATATTTTCTTGTAGGTCACTTCCCCACCTTCCTAGTCCTTTCAAGACAAGGTCAACCAAACTAGTGTCAAACACCAATCCAAAGCTTTAAAATGAGCATCCACAAGTTATAGATCAGAAAACAATTGTAAAAATCTGAGCGTCCAAATATCTGTTCCCGATGAGCATTTTTCCTTTAAAAGTTTGGTTTCGAATCACGGATATAAAAGCGTGCTAAGTACTTGTATATAGGCAGTTACTGAAAATTTCACCACACATTATCTTAAAAGATCACTGTCTACTATTGTTTAGATACTGTATTCGCTACTTCACGTATACTACCTTATACGTGCACAGTTGTACTTATGGTTTTCTTCGAAGTTTCAACATTGACATGTATTGATGGCCGGAGTTCTCAGTCACCACATCTATATTGACACTATGACCAGACCACATTGATTATATTTTCCCTGCCAGGTGTAAAGAATAAAATTATGATTGTTTCAAATATAACATTGAAGGTTGATGAAAGTTCAGACTTTCCATGTTTAAGCTTTAGTTTGAAATTGCTGAATTTCTCTAAACAAATTGCGGTTGAAGAATTGAAGCGTTTGATTCAGTCACGTGACACACTCAATCATTGCCTTCCGGTTGTCTTTAATTTTCACATCGTTTACTTGTTTTGGCACTCGAACCATCGCTATTTCTAGAGGCACCGTGACTCTATCGACATGATAAATATATACATTAAATAATTGACCTGGTAGCGAGAACATATTGCAGGCTCCTTTAGCGACAATACGCGAAGTTGAAATTTAGGAACGTTTGCCGTACATATCGATACGGTTATGACATCCATGTAATGGTGAAATGTTTCACCAGATATTAACGGAACTTTGCGTGCATGCGCATTGCAACACACATAATGTAACCACAATTAACGACCTAAATGAAATGTATTACATCTAAAAGTAATTGAACATTTTAAGCTACTCTGCCATGAGGCCACAACACCCTACTAATAAATTAAAATTCAAACATTGTGATTCAACATTCCCTCCTTGAATAATTTAGACCAAATCCTGGTAGGAAATCGAGAACGCATATCGAAGTCCGGCATATCTTTAATCTCAGCATTTCGAAACGTTCCATAAGACATGATAGGGACAAAGCTTTGACTTTTGACTAAACAATTAAACTTTTTTGTTCAATTAAACAATTAATTTACTTGTTTTGACTAAAGTATTCGGAAATGCACCACGTTTGTATTGCAGACACAGCTCCATTGCCTTCAATATGCAACATTAAATGTATTTTGGCACACACCAAATGAGTTCTAGTCCGCACTTAAATTTAAGCCGTCAACGCTAACACCCAACGTACACATGTGTAATGCCTTCCTTTCACTGTAATAATTAACTTGGCAGGTGGTAACCTCTTAGTGACCTCCAAGGCTACACTGAGTTTTTATGCTTATTTCCTTGACAATTGTGGTTTCCTATTACTTACTAAGACTGTTTACGATCAAACTGTCTTGTATTTAGTGATGTACTGTTTTAACAGATGCTAAGCTCATAAGAGATGACCGGAGGTTGACGTGACTCAAATTCCGGGTTGAAAGAACACTTCATCCTGTTTGGACAATATTTCATGTCCTTTAATATTTTCCGACGTATCTGTATTTAATTAAATTTGTAGCTTTTCCGACATATCTTCATTTAATTAAATTTGTGGCTTAAGTCATTCATTATAATATGTACATTTGGAAACTATTTAAGTTGTACACTTTCTAGAAGTAGAGGAGAGTGGAAAGCAGAACGAAGCTGAGAAAGGGGTTGAGAGCGGAGCTCTGCTGGTAGAGACTTCTTTGCGCTTTAGTAATAAAGGCTGAAGTTGTACTTACAACCGACAACTTTGGTATCAGCTTCAGTTACTGAAATCATTACGACCCAACACCGGTACCTCAAGCCAGAGACAGCTAAGGGAGCTTTCAGTAATTACAGGGGGTGGGCCGGGGAATTTCGCGCACACCTGTACCGTAAAATGTGACCCTCTCCTATCCTCCTGTCTAAAATGTGACCCTTCCCCATGTCCAACATTCCAAAAATTGACTCTCCCCAACCACTTAGGTATTCTCCCAGGAATAACTGAAAAGGTATCAGTTAAGTTACATAACAATTGGTTCAATTGTTATGTTAAGGACAAATTACAGAGGGGAGGGTTGGTGTTTTTGGAGGGACAGTCGCAATTGATCACGCAAGAATGTTGAAGAGATATGGTATTTCATACAATTGAGAGAGAGTCACCATATTTTGTGCAACTATAAGAAGGCAAGATGTGGCTGATTTAGCGCTTCATCCAAAATATCAATCATAATACATGGAGTCTATCAGGTATATTATTGACAATTTTCCCCCACAAAACATGCTATATCTGTATATTATATATTTTTGATAATGTATTTAAATGTACTTTGCTTGGATTGGGAAGTATAAATTTGCATTCGTGTAGAAGAAATTGATTTCTGAATTTCATCTAAAAAGATAGTTGACTATCCATGGTGTTTATAATGAAACTATGAATAGTTTTTTGCAACACAAAAACAGGTAAATCTTTGCATTTGTGTACTCGTGATTATTGATATCAATGTTCCTGATTTGACAAGAGTGGTTACAAGTCTATGGTTGTGTAAGAAATTTGATTTTAGAAATTCACTAAAATATCACTTCACTATGCATGGGGGTCTAAGATGAAACTATGAATAATTTTTTTCAGTACAAAATTAGATAAATCTGTGAATTTATGTATGCTGAATTATTTACATTATTGTTCTTGATTAGATTAGAGTGGTTACAAGTCCATGGTTATGCAAGACATTTGATTTTGGAATTTCACTGAAAAGTTGATTAAGGTGAAGTACTACGAATTATGTCAAAATTAGGTTGTGGTGTCATTTTCTTGAAACTTTGCACAAATATTCTTGGAAGTTGTGCAAGTGCAAAAATGCAATAAAAAATGGGGGTCACCACGCTCGTTTCCATGGAAACGGGCGTTAAAATGGCGTCGTTAGAAATAAATAAAAATGATATAATTCACTTAAACTAAGAAAGCAATTATAAAACGCTTAGCAAATGAGTTAATTTTAATAAATACCAAGACTTAAGATCCATATCTATCGAATGTATAGTTTTCATGATGTTTGTATAGAAATTTTAACATAAGTATCGATTACAAAATGACGATATCGAAATTATATCACTACATAATTTTCGAACTTTCTTCCTGTCGCTTTGAATGGTGTCATTTTGACCAAACTTGGCGAATAAAATCCTGACATAATACCATTTAGTTTACACTTTTAATAAAAGGGTGTCACCACGCTACTTTTTACAATATCTCCAGTTGAATGGGTAATATGCGCCATGTAAATGGGAGAGAAATGTTAATTTTTCGCTCATATTAAATAAAAACCAGCTTCCTAGGGGGTCAAAATATGACAAGGTTATAGGTCACATGTATTTCTAAGAGACTGGGTCAAAAAATTAGGTAAAAGCGCAATTTTCAACAATGACAGGTGATGTTAAATACATGCGCCTCAAAATAACCAATTTGCGGCAGGCTAGAGTTAATCTGCGCAGAAACGTTCTAAAGCGTGTGCGCCTCCGAATTCGTCGCACTTTACCTTAACTGTACATGGTAGTCTATGAGTCTATCTGTCCCTGATAAGCATTCTACCTTTAAAAGTTTGGTTTCCGAATCACGGATATAAAAGCGTGCAGAATGCTTGTATATAGGCATTTACTGATAAATTCACCACACATTATCTTAAAACATTACTGTCTACTATTGTTTAGATACTGTATTCGCTACTTCACGTATAATACCTTATACGTGCACAGTGGTACTTATAGTTTTCTTCAAAGTTTCAGTATGGACATGTATTGATCGCTGGAGTTCTCAGTCGCCACATGTAATCAATATTAACACTCAGACCAGACCACATTGTTTATATTTGTCCCTGCCAGGTGTAAAGAATAAAATTATGATTGTTTCAAATATAACATTGAAGGTTGATGAAAGTTCAGACTTTCCATGTTTAAGCTTTAGTTTGAAATTGCTGAATTTCTCTAAACAAATTGCGGTTGAAGAATTGAAGCGTTTGATTCAGTCACGTGACACACTCAATCATTGCCTTCCGGTTGTCTTTAATTTTCACATCGTTTACTTGTTTTGGCACTCGAACCATCACTATTTGTAGACGCATCGAGACTCTATCGACATGATAAATATATACATTAAATAATTGACCTGGTAGCGAGAACATATTGCAGGCTCCTTTAGCGACAATACGCGAAGTTGAAATTTAGGAACGTTTGGTGTATATATGGTATTACATCCATGTAGTGGTGAAACGTTTTCCAGATGTTAATGGAACGTTGCGTGCATGCGCATTGCAACACACATAATGTAACCACAATTAACGACCTAAATGAAATGTATTACATCTAAACGAAATTGGACATTTAAGCTACTCTGCCACGAGGTCACAAACACCCTACTAAAAAATTTCAAAATCCAAGCATTGTGATTCAATATTCCGCCCTTGAATAATTTCGACCAAATCCTTGTAGGAAATCCAGAACGCATGTCGAAGTCCGGCATATCTTTACTCTTAGCATTTTGCTGTCTTTGCATTGTGTCGCTTTTTTTCGAAACGTTCCATAATATATGATAGGGACAAAGCTTTGACTTTGACTAAACCATTAAACTTTTTTATTCCATTAAATAATTAATTTACTTTTTGACTAAAGTATTCGGAATTGCACCACGTTTGTATTGCAGACACAGCTCATTTGCGTTCAATATGCAACATTAAATGTATTTTTGGCACAAACCAAATGAATTCTAGTCCGCACTTAAATTTAAGCCGTCAACGTTAACACCAAAGAGTACACATGTGTAACGCCTTCCTTTCACTGTAATAATTAACTTGGCAGGTGGTAACCTCATAGTGACCTCCAAGGCTACACTGAGTTTTTATGCTTATTTCCTTGACGATTGCAGTTTCCTATTACTCACTAAGACTGTTTACGATCAAACTGTCTTGTGTTTAGTGATGTACTGTTTTAACATATTCTAAACTCATTAGAGATGACCGGAGGTTGACGTGACTCAAATTCCGGGTTGAAAGAACACTTCATCCTGTTTGGACAATATTTCCTGTCCTTTAATATTTTACGACATATCTGTATTTAATCAAATTTGTAGCTTAAGTCATTCATTATAATATGTACATTTGGAAACTATTTAAGTTGTACACTTTCTAGAAGTAGAGGAGAGTGGAAAACAGAACGAAGCTGAGAAAGGAGTTGAGAGCGGAACTGTGCTGGTAGAGACTTCTTTGCGCTTTAGTAATAAAGGCTGAAGTTGTACTTACAACCGACAACTTTGGTATCAGCTTCAGTTACTGAAAGCATTACGACCCAACACCGGTACCTCAAGCCAGAGACAGTTAAGGGAGCTTTCAGTAATTACAGAGGATGGGAATTTCGCGCACACCTGTACCGTAAAATGTGACCCTCTCCTATCCTCCTGTCTTAAATGCGACCCTCCCCCATGTCAAACATTCCAAAAATTGACTCTCCCCAACCACTTAGGTATTCTCCCCAGGAATAACTGAAAAGGTATCAGTTAAGTTACATAACAATTGGTTCAATTGTTATGTTAAGGACAAATTACAGAGGGGAGGGTTGGTGTTTTTGGAGGGACAGTCGCAATTGATCGCGTAAGAATGTTTGAAGAGATATGGTATTTCATACAATTGAGGGAGAGTCACCATATTTTGAGCAACTATAAAAGGCAAGATGTGGCTGATTTAGCGCTTCATCCAAAAATATCAAATCATAATACATGGAGTCTATCAGGTATATTATTGACAATTTTCCCCCACAAAACATGCTATATCTGTATATTATATATTTTTGATAATGTATTTAAATGTACTTTGCTTGAATTAGGAAGTATAAATTTGCATTCGTGTAGAAGAAATTGATTTCTGAATTTCATCTAAAAAGATGGTTGACTATCCATGGCGTCTATAATGAAACTATGAATAGTTTTTTGAAACACAAAAACAGGTAAATCTTTGCATTTGTGTACTCGTGATTTTGATATCGATGTTCCTGATTTGACAAGAGTGGTTACAAGTCTATGGTTGTGTAAGAAATTTGATTTTAGAAATTCACTAAAATATCACTTCACTATGCATGGGGGTCTAAGATGAAACTATGAATAATTTTTTTCAGTTCAAAATTAGATAAATCTGTGAATTTATGTATGCTGGATTATTTACATTATTGTTCTTGATTAGATTACATTATTGTTCTTGATTAGATTAGAGTGGTTACAAGTCCATGGTTATGCAAGACATTTGATTCGGGAATTTCACTGAAAAGTTGATTAACTGTACATGGTAGTCTATGAGTCTATCTGTCCCTGATAAGCATTCTACCTTTAAAAGTTTGGTTTCCGAATAACGGATATAAAAGCGTGCAGAATGCTTGTATATAGGCATTTACTGATAAATTCACCACACATTATCTTAAAACATTACTGTCTACTATTGTTTAGATACTGTATTCGCTACTTCACGTATACTACCTTATACGTGCACAGTTGTACTTTTGGTTTTCTTCAAAGTTTCAATATTGACATGTATTGAACGCCGAATTTCTCAGTCACCACATCTAATCAGTATTAACACTATGACCAAACCACATTGTTTATTTTTTCCCTGCCACGTGTAAAGAATGAAATTATGGTTGTGTCAAATAAAACATAGAAGGTTGATGAAAGTTCAGAATTTCCATGTTAAGCTTTACTTTGAAATTGCTGAATTCTTTAAACAAATTGCGGTTGAAGAATTGAAGCGCTTGATTCAGCCACGTGACACATCCAATCATTGCCTTCGGGTTGTCTTTAATTTTCACATCGTTTACCTGTTTTGCCACTCGAACCATCACTATTTGTAGACGCATCGAGACTCTATCGACATGATAAATATATATTTAATCATTTACCTGGTAGCGAGAACATATTGCAGGCTCATTTATCGACAATACGCGAAGTTGAAGTTTAGGAACGTTTGGTGTATATATGGTATTACATCCATGTAGTGGTGAAACGTTTTTCCAGATGTTAATGGAACGTTGCGTGCATGCGCATTGCAACACACATAATGTAACCAAAATTAAAGACCTAAATGAAATGTATTACATCATAAAGTAATTGCACATTTTAAGCTACTCTGCCATGAGGCCACAACACCCTACTGATAAACTTTAAAATTCAAACATTGTGATTCAATATTCCGCCCTTGATTAATTTCGACCAAATCCTGGTAGCAAATCGAGAACGCATATCGAAGTCCGGCATATCTTTACTCTTAGCATTTTGCTTTCTTTGCATTGTGTCGCTTTTTTTCGAAACGTTCCATATATATGATAGGGACAAAGCTTTGACTTTGACTAAACAATTAAACTTTTTTTATTCCATTAAATAATTAATTTACTTTTTGACTAAAGTATTCGGAATTGCACCACGTTTGTATTGCAGACACAGCTCATTTGCGTTCAATATGCAACATTAAATGTATTTTTGGCACAAACCAAATGAATTCTAGTCCGCACTTAAATTTAAGCCGTCAACGTTAACACCAAAGAGTACACATGTGTAACGCCTTCCTTTCACTGTAATAATTAACTTGGCAGGTGGTAACCTCACAGGACCTCCAAGGCTACACTGAGTTTTTATGCTTATTTCCTTGACGATTGCAGTTTCCTATTACTCACTAAGACTGTTTACGATCAAACTGTCTTGTGTTTAGTGATGTACTGTTTTAACATATTCTAAACTCATTAGAGATGACCGGAGGTTGACGTGACTCAAATTCCGGGTTGAAAGAACACTTCATCCTGTTTGGACAAATATTTCCTGTCCTTTAATATTTTACGACATATCTGTATTTAATCAAATTTGTAGCTTAAGTCATTCATTATAATATGTACATTTGGAAACTATTTAAATTGTACACTTTCTAGAAGTAGAGGAGAGTGGAAAACAGAACGAAGCTGAGAAAGGAGTTGAGAGCGGAACTGTGCTGGTAGAGACTTCTTTGCGCTTTAGTAATAAAGGCTGAAGTTGTACTTACAACCGACAACTTTGGTATCAGCTTCAGTTACTGAAAGCATTACGACCCAACACCGGTACCTCAAGCCAGGAGACAGTTAAGGGAGCTTTCAGTAATTACAGAGGATGGGAATTTCGCGCACACCTGTACCGTAAAATGTGACCCTCTCCTATCCGCATGTCTAAAATGCGACCCTCCCCCATGTCCAACATTCCAAAAATTGACTCTCCCCAACCACTTAGGTATTCTCCCCAGGAATAACTGAAAAGGTATCAGTTAAGTTACATAACAATTGGTTCAATTGTTATGTTAAGGACAAATTACAGAGGGGAGGGTTGGTGTTTTTGGAGGGACAGTCGCAATTGATCGCGTAAGAATGTTTGAAGAGATATGGTATTTCATACAATTGAGGGAGAGTCACCATATTTTGAGCAACTATAAAAAGGCAAGATGTGGCTGATTTAGCGCTTCATCCAAAAATATCAAATCATAATACATGGAGTCTATCAGGTATATTATTGACAATTTTCCCCCACAAAACATGCTATATCTGTATATTATATATTTTTGATAATGTATTTAAATGTACTTTGCTTGAATTAGGAAGTATAAATTTGCATTCGTGTAGAAGAAATTGATTTCTGAATTTCATCTAAAAAGATGGTTGACTATCCATGGCGTCTATAATGAAACTATGAATAGTTTTTTGCAACACAAAAACAGGTAAATCTTTGCATTTGTGTACTCGTGATTATTGATATCGATGTTCCTGATTTGACAAGAGTGGTTACAAGTCTATGGTGTGTAAGAAATTTGATTTTAGAAATTCACTAAAATATCAATTCACTATGCATGGGGGTCTAAGATGAAACTATGAATAATTTTTTTCAGTTCAAAATTAGATAAATCTGTGAATTTATGTATGCTGGATTATTTACATTATTGTTCTTGATTAGATTAGAGTGGTTACAAGTCCATGGTTATGCAAGACATTTGATTTTGGAATTTCACTGAAAAGTTGATTAACTGTACATGGTAGTCTATGAGTCTATCTGTCCCTGATAAGCATTCTACCTTTAAAAGTTTGGTTTCCGAATAACGGATATAAAAGCGTGCAGAATGCTTGTATATAGGCATTTACTGATAAATTCACCACACATTATCTTAAAACATTACTGTCTACTATTGTTTAGATACTGTATTCGCTACTTCACGTATACTACCTTATACGTGCACAGTTGTACTTTTGGTTTTCTTCAAAGTTTCAATATTGACATGTATTGAACGCCGAATTTCTCAGTCACCACATCTAATCAGTATTAACACTATGACCAAACCACATTGTTTATTTTTCCCTGCCACGTGTAAAGAATGAAATTATGGTTGTGTCAAATAAAACATAGAAGGTTGATGAAAGTTCAGAATTTCCATGTTAAGCTTTACTTTGAAATTGCTGAATTTCTTTAAACAAATTGCGGTTGAAGAATTGAAGCGCTTGATTCAGCCACGTGACACATCCAATCATTGCCTTCGGTTGTCTTTAATTTTCACATCGTTTACCTGTTTTGCCACTCGAACCATCACTATTTGTAGACGCATCGAGACTCTATCGACATGATAAATATATATTTAATCATTTACCTGGTAGCGAGAACATATTGCAGGCTCATTTATCGACAATACGCGAAGTTGAAGTTTAGGAACGTTTGGTGTATATATGGTATTACATCCATGTAGTGGTGAAACGTTTTTCCAGATGTTAATGGAACGTTGCGTGCATGCGCATTGCAACACACATAATGTAACCAAAATTAAAGACCTAAATGAAATGTATTACATCATAAAGTAATTGCACATTTTAAGCTACTCTGCCATGAGGCCACAACACCCTACTGATAAACTTTAAAATTCAAACATTGTGATTCAATATTCCGCCTTGATTAATTTCGACCAAATCCTGGTAGCAAATCGAGAACGCATATCGAAGTCCGGCATATCTTTACTCTTAGCATTTTGCTTTCTTTGCATTGTGTCGCTTTTTTTCGAAACGTTCCATAATATATGATAGGGACAAAGCTTTGACTTTGACTAAACAATTAAACTTTTTTTTATTCCATTAAAAATTAATTTACTTTTTGACTAAAGTATTCGGAATTGCACCACGTTTGTATTGCAGACACAGCTCATTTGCGTTCAATATGCAACATTAAATGTATTTTTGGCACAAACCAAATGAATTCTAGTCCGCACTTAAATTTAAGCCGTCAACGTTAACACCAAAGAGTACACATGTGTAACGCCTTCCTTTCACTGTAATAATTAACTTGGCAGGTGGTAACCTCACAGTGACCTCCAAGGCTACACTGAGTTTTTATGCTTATTTCCTTGACGATTGCAGTTTCCTATTACTCACTAAGACTGTTTACGATCAAACTGTCTTGTGTTTAGTGATGTACTGTTTTAACATATTCTAAACTCATTAGAGATGACCGGAGGTTGACGTGACTCAAATTCCGGGTTGAAAGAACACTTCATCCTGTTTGGACAATATTTCCTGTCCTTTAATATTTTACGACATATCTGTATTTAATCAAATTTGTAGCTTAAGTCATTCATTATAATATGTACATTTGGAAACTATTTAAATTGTACACTTTCTAGAAGTAGAGGAGAGTGGAAAACAGAACGAAGCTGAGAAAGGAGTTGAGAGCGGAACTGTGCTGGTAGAGACTTCTTTGCGCTTTAGTAATAAAGGCTGAAGTTGTACTTACAACCGACAACTTTGGTATCAGCTTCAGTTACTGAAAGCATTACGACCCAACACCGGTACCTCAAGCCAGAGACAGTTAAGGGAGCTTTCAGTAATTACAGAGGATGGGAATTTCGCGCACACCTGTACCGTAAATGTGACCCTCTCCTATCCGCATGTCTAAAATGCGACCTCCCCCATGTCCAACATTCCAAAAATTGACTCTCCCCAACCACTTAGGTATTCTCCCCAGGAATAACTGAAAAGGTATCAGTTAAGTTACATAACAATTGGTTCAATTGTTATGTTAAGGACAAATTACAGAGGGGAGGGTTGGTGTTTTTGGAGGGACAGTCGCAATTGATCGCGTAAGAATGTTTGAAGAGATATGGTATTTCATACAATTGAGGGAGAGTCACCATATTTTGAGCAACTATAAAAAGGCAAGATGTGGCTGATTTAGCGCTTCATCCAAAAATATCAAATCATAATACATGGAGTCTATCAGGTATATTATTGACAATTTTCCCCCACAAAACATGCTATATCTGTATATTATATATTTTTGATAATGTATTTAAATGTACTTTGCTTGAATTAGGAAGTATAAATTTGCATTCGTGTAGAAGAAATTGATTTCTGAATTTCATCTAAAAAGATGGTTGACTATCCATGGCGTCTATAATGAAACTATGAATAGTTTTTTGCAACACAAAAACAGGTAAATCTTTGCATTTGTGTACTCGTGATTATTGATATCGATGTTCCTGATTGACAAGAGTGGTTACAAGTCTATGGTTGTGTAAGAAATTTGATTTTAGAAATTCACTAAAATATCAATTCACTATGCATGGGGGTCTAAGATGAAACTATGAATATTTTTTTCAGTTCAAAATTAGATAAATCTGTGAATTTATGTATGCTGGATTATTACATTATTGTTCTTGATTAGATTAGAGTGGTTACAAGTCCATGGTTATGCAAGACATTTGATTTTGGAATTTCACTGAAAAGTTGATTAACTGTACATGGTAGTCTATGAGTCTATCTGTCCCTGATAAGCATTCTACCTTTAAAAGTTTGGTTTCCGAATAACGGATATAAAAGCGTGCAGAATGCTTGTATATAGGCATTTACTGATAAATTCACCACACATTATCTTAAAACATTACTGTCTACTATTTTTAGATACTGTATTCGCTACTTCACGTATACTACCTTATACGTGCACAGTTGTACTTTTGGTTTTCTTCAAAGTTTCAATATTGACATGTATTGAACGCCGAATTTCTCAGTCACCACATCTAATCAGTATTAACACTATGACCAAACCACATTGTTTATTTTTTCCCTGCCACGTGTAAAGAATGAAATTATGGTTGTGTCAAATAAAACATAGAAGGTTGATGAAAGTTCAGAATTTCCATGTTTAAGCTTTAGTTTGAAATTGCTGAATTTCTCTAAACAAATTGCGGTTGAAGAATTGAAGCGTTTGATTCAGTCACGTGACACACTCAATCATTGCCTTCCGGTTGTCTTTAATTTTCACATCGTTTACTTGTTTTGGCACTCGAACCATCGCTATTTCTAGAGGCACCGTGACTCTATCGACATGATAAATATATACATTAAATAATTGACCTGGTAGCGAGAACATATTGCAGGCTCATTTATCGACAATACGCGAAGTTGAAGTTTAGGAACGTTTGGTGTATATATGGTATTACATCCATGTAGTGGTGAAACGTTTTTCCAGATGTTAATGGAACGTTGCGTGCATGCGCATTGCAACACACATAATGTAACCAAAATTAAAGACCTAAATGAAATGTATTACATCATAAAGTAATTGCACATTTTAAGCTACTCTGCCATGAGGCCACAACACCCTACTGATAAACTTTAAAATTCAAACATTGTGATTCAATATTCCGCCCTTGATTAATTTCGACCAAATCCTGGTAGCAAATCGAGAACGCATATCGAAGTCCGGCATATCTTTACTCTTAGCATTTTGCTTTCTTTGCATTGTGTCGCTTTTTTTCGAAACGTTCCATAATATATGATAGGACAAAGCTTTGACTTTGACTAAACAATTAAACTTTTTTTTATTCCATTAAATAATTAATTTACTTTTTGACTAAAGTATTCGGAATTGCACCACGTTGTATTGCAGACACAGCTCATTTGCGTTCAATATGCAACATTAAATGTATTTTTGGCACAAACCAAATGAATTCTAGTCCGCACTTAAATTTAAGCCGTCAACGTTAACACCAAAGAGTACACATGTGTAACGCCTTCCTTTCACTGTAATAATTAACTTGGCAGGTGGTAACCTCACAGTGACCTCCAAGGCTACACTGAGTTTTATGCTTATTTCCTTGACGATTGCAGTTTCCTATTACTCACTAAGACTGTTTACGATCAAACTGTCTTGTGTTTAGTGATGTACTGTTTTAACATATTCTAAACTCATTAGAGATGACCGGAGGTTGACGTGACTCAAATTCCGGGTTGAAAGAACACTTCATCCTGTTTGGACAATATTCCTGTCCTTTAATATTTTACGACATATCTGTATTTAATCAAATTTGTAGCTTAAGTCATTCATTATAATATGTACATTTGGAAACTATTTAAATTGTACACTTTCTAGAAGTAGGAGGAGAGTGGAAAACAGAACGAAGCTGAGAAAGGAGTTGAGAGCGGAACTGTGCTGGTAGAGACTTCTTTGCGCTTTAGTAATAAAGGCTGAAGTTGTACTTACAACCGACAACTTTGGTATCAGCTTCAGTTACTGAAAGCATTACGACCCAACACCGGTACCTCAAGCCAGAGACAGTTAAGGGAGCTTTCAGTAATTACAGAGGATGGGAATTTCGCGCACACCTGTACCGTAAATGTGACCCTCTCCTATCCGCATGTCTAAAATGCGACCCTCCCCCATGTCCAAACATTCCAAAAATTGACTCTCCCCAACCACTTAGGTATTCTCCCCAGGAATAACTGAAAAGGTATCAGTTAAGTTACATAACAATTGGTTCAATTGTTATGTTAAGGACAAATTACAGAGGGGAGGGTTGGTGTTTTTGGAGGGACAGTCGCAATTGATCGCGTAAGAATGTTTGAAGAGATATGGTATTTCATACAATTGAGGGAGAGTCACCATATTTTGAGCAACTATAAAAAGGCAAGATGTGGCTGATTTAGCGCTTCATCCAAAAATATCAAATCATAATACATGGAGTCTATCAGGTATATTATTGACAATTTTCCCCCACAAAACATGCTATATCTGTATATTATATATTTTTGATAATGTATTTAAATGTACTTTGCTTGAATTAGGAAGTATAAATTTGCATTCGTGTAGAAGAAATTGATTTCTGAATTTCATCTAAAAAGATGGTTGACTATCCATGGCGTCTATAATGAAACTATGAATAGTTTTTTGCAACACAAAAACAGGTAAATCTTTGCATTTGTGTACTCGTGATTATTGATATCGATGTTCCTGATTTGACAAGAGTGGTTACAAGTCTATGGTTGTGTAAGAAATTTGATTTTAGAAATTCACTAAAATATCAATTCACTATGCATGGGGGTCTAAGATGAAACTATGAATAATTTTTTCAGTTCAAAATTAGATAAATCTGTGAATTTATGTATGCTGGATTATTTACATTATTGTTCTTGATTAGATTAGAGTGGTTACAAGTCCATGGTTATGCAAGACATTTGATTTTGGAATTTCACTGAAAAGTTGATTACTGTACATGGTAGTCTATGAGTCTATCTGTCCCTGATAAGCATTCTACCTTTAAAGTTTGGTTTCCGAATAACGGATATAAAGCGTGCAGAATGCTTGTATATAGGCATTTACTGATAAATTCACCACACATTATCTTAAAACATTACTGTCTACTATTGTTTAGATACTGTATTCGCTACTTCACGTATACTACCTTATACGTGCACAGTTGTACTTTTGGTTTTCTTCAAAGTTTCAATATTGACATGTATTGAACGCCGAATTTCTCAGTCACCACATCTAATCAGTATTAACACTATGACCAAACCACATTGTTTATTTTTTCCCTGCCACGTGTAAAGAATGAAATTATGGTTGTGTCAAATAAAACATAGAAGGTTGATGAAAGTTCAGAATTTCCATGTTAAGCTTTACTTTGAAATTGCTGAATTTCTTTAAACAAATTGCGGTTGAAGAATTGAAGCGCTTGATTCAGCCACGTGACACATCCAATCATTGCCTTCGGGTTGTCTTTAATTTTCACATCGTTTACCTGTTTTGCCACTCGAACCATCACTATTGTAGACGCATCGAGACTCTATCGACATGATAAATATATATTTAATCATTTACCTGGTAGCGAGAACATATTGCAGGCTCATTTATCGACAATACGCGAAGTTGAAGTTTAGGAACGTTTGGTGTATATATGGTATTACATCCATGTAGTGGTGAAACGTTTTTCCAGATGTTAATGGAACGTTGCGTGCATGCGCATTGCAACACACATAATGTAACCAAAATTAAAGACCTAAATGAAATGTATTACATCATAAAGTAATTGCACATTTTAAGCTACTCTGCCATGAGGCCACAACACCCTACTGATAAACTTTAAAATTCAAACATTGTGATTCAATATTCCGCCCTTGATTAATTTCGACCAAATCCTGGTAGCAAATCGAGAACGCATATCGAAGTCCGGCATATCTTTACTCTTAGCATTTTGCTTTCTTTGCATTGTGTCGCTTTTTTTCGAAACGTTCCATAATATATGATAGGGACAAAGCTTTGACTTTGACTAAACAATTAAACTTTTTTTTATTCCATTAAATAATTAATTTACTTTTTGACTAAAGTATTCGGAATTGCACCACGTTTGTATTGCAGACACAGCTCATTTGCGTTCAATATGCAACATTAAATGTATTTTTGGCACAAACCAAATGAATTCTAGTCCGCACTTAAATTTAAGCCGTCAACGTTAACACCAAAGAGTACACATGTGTAACGCCTTCCTTTCACTGTAATAATTAACTTGGCAGGTGGTAACCTCACAGTGACCTCCAAGGCTACACTGAGTTTTTATGCTTATTTCCTTGACGATTGCAGTTTCCTATTACTCACTAAGACTGTTTACGATCAAACTGTCTTGTGTTTAGTGATGTACTGTTTTAACATATTCTAAACTCATTAGAGATGACCGGAGGTTGACGTGACTCAAATTCCGGGTTGAAAGAACACTTCATCCTGTTTGGACAATATTCCTGTCCTTTAATATTTTACGACATATCTGTATTTAATCAAATTTGTAGCTTAAGTCATTCATTATAATATGTACATTTGGAAACTATTTAAATTGTACACTTTCTATTTAAATTGTACACTTTCTAGAAGTAGAGGAGAGTGGAAAACAGAACGAAGCTGAGAAAGGAGTTGAGAGCGGAACTGTGCTGGTAGAGACTTCTTTGCGCTTTAGTAATAAAGGCTGAAGTTGTACTTACAACCGACAACTTTGGTATCAGCTTCAGTTACTGAAAGCATTACGACCCAACACCGGTACCTCAAGCCAGAGACAGTTAAGGGAGCTTTCAGTAATTACAGAGGATGGGAATTTCGCGCACACCTGTACCGTAAAATGTGACCCTCTCCTATCCGCATGTCTAAAATGCGACCCTCCCCATGTCCAACATTCCAAAAATTGACTCTCCCCAACCACTTAGGTATTCTCCCCAGGAATAACTGAAAAGGTATCAGTTAAGTTACATAACAATTGGTTCAATTGTTATGTTAAGGACAAATTACAGAGGGGAGGGTTGGTGTTTTTGGAGGGACAGTCGCAATTGATCGCGTAAGAATGTTTGAAGAGATATGGTATTTCATACAATTGAGGGAGAGTCACCATATTTTGAGCAACTATAAAAAGGCAAGATGTGGCTGATTTAGCGCTTCATCCAAAAATATCAAATCATAATACATGGAGTCTATCGGTATATTATTGACAATTTTCCCCCACAAAACATGCTATATCTGTATATTATATATTTTTGATAATGTATTTAAATGTACTTTGCTTGAATTAGGAAGTATAAATTTGCATTCGTGTAGAAGAAATTGATTTCTGAATTTCATCTAAAAGATGGTTGACTATCCATGGCGTCTATAATGAAACTATGAATAGTTTTTTGCAACACAAAAACAGGTAAATCTTTGCATTTGTGTACTCGTGATTATTGATATCGATGTTCCTGATTTGACAAGAGTGGTTACAAGTCTATGGTTGTGTAAGAAATTTGATTTTAGAAATTCACTAAAATATCAATTCACTATGCATGGGGGTCTAAGATGAAACTATGAATAATTTTTTTCAGTTCAAAATTAGATAAATCTGTGAATTTATGTATGCTGGATTATTTACATTATTGTTCTTGATTAGATTAGAGTGGTTACAAGTCCATGGTTATGCAAGACATTTGATTTTGGAATTTCATGAAAAGTTGATTAACTGTACATGGTAGTCTATGAGTCTATCTGTCCCTGATAAGCATTCTACCTTTAAAAGTTTGGTTTCCGAATAACGGATATAAAAGCGTGCAGAATGCTTGTATATAGGCATTTACTGATAAATTCACCACACATTATCTTAAAACATTACTGTCTACTATTGTTTAGATACTGTATTCGCTACTTCACGTATACTACCTTATACGTGCACAGTTGTACTTTTGGTTTTCTTCAAAGTTTCAATATTGACATGTATTGATCGCCGAAGTTCTCAGTCACACATCTAATCAGTATTAACACTATGACCAAACCACATTGTTTATTTTTCCCTGCCACGTGTAAAGAATGAAATTATGGTTGTTTCAAATAAACATGAAGGTTGATGAAAGTTTAGAATTTCCATGTTAAGCTTTATTTTGAAATTGCTGAATTTCTTTAAACAAATGCGGTTGAAGAATTGAAGCGTTTGATTCAACCGCGTGACACATCCAATCATTGCCTTCGGGTTGTCTTTAATTTTCACATCGTTTACCTGTTTTGCCACTCGAACCATCACTATTTGTAGACGCATCGAGACTCTATCGACATGATAAATATATATTTAATCATTACCTGGTAGCGAGAACATATTGCAGGCTCATTTATCGACAATACGCGAAGTTGAAGTTTAGGAACGTTTGGGTATATATGGTATTACATCCATGTAGTGGTGAAACGTTTTTCCAGATGTTAATGGAACGTTGCGTGCATGCGCATTGCAACACACATAATGTAACCAAAATTAACGACCTAAATGAAATGTATTACATCTTAAAGTAATTGCACATTTTAAGCTACTCTGCCATGAGGCCACAACACCCTACTGATAAACTTTAAAATTCAAACATTGTGATTCAATATTCCGCCCTTGATTAATTTCGACCAAATCCTGGTAGCAAATCGAGAACGCATATCGAAGTCCGGCATATCTTTACTCTTAGCATTTTGCTTTCTTTGCATTGTGTCGCTTTTTTTCGAAACGTTCCATAATATATGATAGGGACAAAGCTTTGACTTTGACTAAACAATTAAACTTTTTTTTATTCCATTAAATAATTAATTTACTTTTTGACTAAAGTATTCGGAATTGCACCACGTTTGTATTGCAGACACAGCTCATTTGCGTTCAATATGCAACATTAAATGTATTTTTGGCACACACCAAATGAATTCTAGTCCGCACTTAAATTTAAGCCGTCAACGTTAACACCAAAGAGTACACATGTGTAACGCCTTCCTTTCACTGTAATAATTAACTTGGCAGGTGGTAACCTCACAGTGACCTCCAAGGCTACACTGAGTTTTTATGCTTATTTCCTTGACGATTGCAGTTTCCTATTACTCACTAAGACTGTTTACGATCAAACTGTCTTGTGTTTAGTGATGTACTGTTTTAACATATTCTAAACTCATTAGAGATGACCGGAGGTTGACGTGACTCAAATTCCGGGTTGAAAGAACACTTCATCCTGTTTGGACAATATTTCTGTCCTTTAATATTTTACGACATATCTGTATTTAATTAAATTTGTAGCTTAAGTCATTCATTATAATATGTACATTTGGAAACTATTTAAATTGTACACTTTCTAGAAGTAGAGGAGAGTGGAAAACAGAACGAAGCTGAGAAAGGAGTTGAGAGCGGAACTGTGCTGGTAGAGACTTCTTTGCGCTTTAGTAATAAAGGCTGAAGTTGTACTTACAACCGACAACTTTGGTATCAGCTTCAGTTACTGAAAGCATTACGACCCAACACCGGTACCTCAAGCCAGAGACAGTTAAGGGAGCTTTCAGTAATTACAGGGGGTGGGCCGGGGAATTTCGCGCACACCTGTACCGTAAAATGTGACCCTCTCCTATCCTCCTGTCTTAAATGCGACCCTCCCCCATGTCCAACATTCCAAAAATTGACTCTCCCCAACCACTTCGGTATTCTCCCCAGGAATAACTGAAAAGGTATCAGTTAAGTTACATAACAATTGGTTCAATTGTAATGTAAGGACAAATTACAGAGGGGAGGGTTGGTGTTTTTGGAGGGACAGTCGCAATTGATCGCGTAAGAATGTTTGAAGAGATATGGTATTTCATACAATTGAGGGAGAGTCACCATATTTTGAGCAACTATAAAAAGGCAAGATGTGGCTGATTTAGCGCTTCATCCAAAAACATCAAATCATAATACATGGAGTCTATCAGGTATATATTGACAATTTTCCCCCACAAAAACATGCTATATCTGTATATTATATATTTTTGATAATGTATTTAAATGTACTTTGCTTGAATTAGGAAGTATAAATTTGCATTCGTGTAGAAGAAATTGATTTCTGAATTTCATCTAAAAAGATGGTTGACTATCCATGGCGTCTATAATGAAACTATGAATAGTTTTTTGCAACACAAAAACAGGTAAATCTTTGCATTTGTGTACTCGTGATTATTGATATCAATGTTCCTGATTTGACAAGAGTGGTTACAAGTCTATGGTTGTGTAAGAAATTTGATTTAGAAATTCACTAAAATATCAATTCACTATGCATGGGGGTCTAAGATGAAACTATGAATAATTTTTTCAGTTCAAAATTAGATAAATCTGTGAATTTATGTATGCTGGATTATTTACATTATTGTTCTTGATTAGATTAGAGTGGTTACAAGTCCATGGTTATGCAAGACATTTGATTTGGAATTTCACTGAAAAGTTGATTAACTGTACATGGTAGTCTATGAGTCTATCTGTCCCTGATAAGCATTCTACCTTTAAAAGTTTGGTTTCCGAATAACGGATATAAAAGCGTGCAGAATGCTTGTATATAGGCATTTACTGATAAATTCACCACACATTATCTTAAAAACATTACTGTCTACTATTGTTTAGATACTGTATTCGCTACTCCACGTATACTACCTTATACGTGCACAGTTGTACTTTTGGTTTTCTTCAAAGTTTCAATATTGACATGTATTGATCGCCGAAGTTCTCAGTCACCACATCTAATCAGTATTAACACTATGACCAAACCACATTGTTTATTTTTTCCCTGCCACGTGTAAAGAATGAAATTATGGTTGTTTCAAATAAAACATAGAAGGTTGATGAAAGTTCAGAATTTCCATGTTAAGCTTTATTTTGAAATTGCTGAATTTCTTTAAACAAATTGCAGGCTCATTTATCGACAATACGCGAAGTTGAAGTTTAGGAACGTTTGGTGTATATATGGTATTACATCCATGTAATGGTGAAAAGTTTTTCCAGATGTTAATGGAACGTTGCGTGCATGCGCATTGCAACACACATAATGTAACCACAATTAACGACCTAAATGAAATGTATTACATCTTAAAGTAATTGCCAATTTTGAGCTACTCTGCCATGAGGCCACAACACCCTACTGATAAAATTTAAAATTCAAACATTGTGATTCAATATTCCGCCCTTGAATAATTTAGACCAAATTCTGGTAGCAAATCGAGAAGCATATCGAAGTCCGGCATATCTTTACTCTTAGCATTTTGCTTTCTTTGCATTGTGTCGCTTTTTTTCGAAACGTTCCATAATATATGATAGGGACAAAGCTTTGACTTTGACTAAACAATCAAACTTTTTTTATTCCATTAAATTATTAATTTACTTGTTTTGACTAAAGTATTCGGAAATGCATCATGTTTGTGTTATGTAGGTCATTTTCACACACTCATCGTGACCTGAGTTCAATTAGTTTTGAACATTCTCAAGGTCACTGCACTTAATGACCTCACAACCTTGAATCCAATTAGTCATGTTTGAATGGTCAGGAAATTTACTAAATTGTGCAAGAGAGATAATTTTAGAACAGTAATTAGCATGTCAATAAAAGTTCTAGATTGTTCTTATATGCTCTTATGTAAGCACATGGTATAAATAGGGACGTGCACAGCTTGCAGTCAGACTTTTGGGATCGTGTCTCTTGTGTGTTACTCCAAGTCTTTGGAAACTCCAGCAGTATTAATTTTCAAGACTTTTCAAGACCTTCACTGCCAACGCTGGATTTATACTGTGGACTTTGTGCAACTTCAAGCCTGCAAGCCAAAGGACTGTTCATTCATCGGACTGACTGTTACAACTCTGAGACTGGAGCTTTGCCGTCCCAGCTGAGATAAGTAGTCTGTACACTTTTACAGTTTGTATTCTATCCCTGACTTAGCAAATAATTTCCTTTCGTACTACATTTTGTTTAAACGTAAACTGCTGAGTTCACCCTTTTGTTCTTTTCTCTGCACGTAACATTTCTGTTGCAGACACAGCTCAATTGCATTCAATATGCAACATTAAATGTATTTTTAGCACACACCAAATGAATTCTAGTCCGCACTTAAAGTTAAGCCGTCAACGCTAACACCAACACTACAATTGTGTAACGCCTTCTTTCACTGTAATAATTCACTTGACAAGTGGTAACCTCACAGTGACCTCAAGACTACAATGAGTTTCTTTGCTTATTCCCTTGACGATTGTAGTTTGCTATTACTCACTAAGATTGTTTACGATCAAACTGTCTTGTGTTGAGTGATGTACTGTTTTAACAGATGCTAACTCATTAGAGATGACGGGAGGTTGACGTGGCTCAAACTTCGGGTCGAAAGAACACTTTATCCTGTCCTTTAATATTTTCCGACATATCTGTATTTAATTAAGTTGTAGCTTAAGTCATCATTATAATATGTACATTTGGAAACTATTTAGTTGAACACTTTCTAGAAGTAGAGGAGAGTGGAACGCAGAACAAAGCTAAGAGCAGAGCTGAGAGCGGAGCTGTGCTGGTAGAGACTTTGTTGCTCTTTAGTAATAAAGGTTGAAGTTGTGCTTACAACCAACAACTTTGGTGTCAGCTTCAGTTACTGAAAGCATTACGATCCCAGACCGGTACCTCAACCCAGAGATATTTAAGGGAGCTAACCACAATTAAAGACCTAAATGAAATGTATTACATCTAAAAGCATTTTCTTTCTTTGCATTGTGTCGCTTTTTTTCAAAACGTTCCGTAATACATGATAGGGACAAAGCTTTGACTTTTGACTAAACAATCAAACTTTTTAGTTCAATTAAACAATTAATTTACTTGTTTTGACTAAAGTATTCGGAAATGCACCGCTTTTGGATTGCAGACACAGCTCAATTGCGTTCAATATGCAACATTAAATGTATTTTTGGCACTCACCAAATGAATTCTAGTCCGCACTTAAATTTAAGCCAAGGCTAACAACAAACAGTACACATGTGTTACGCCTTCCTTTCATAGTAATAGTTAACTTGACAGGTGGTAACCTCACAGTGACCTCCAAGACTACACTGTGATTCTATGCTTATTCCCTTGACTATTGCAGTTTCCTATTACTCACTTAGACTGTTTACGTTCAAATTGTCTTGTGTTGAGTGCTGTACTGTTTTTACAGTTGCTAAACTCATTAGAGATGACCGGAGGTTGACGTGACTCAAACTTCGGGTTGAAAGAATACTTCATCCTGTTTTGACAATATTTCCTGTCCTTTAATATTTCCCGACATATCTGTATTTAATTAAAGTTGTAGCTTAAGTCATTCATTATAATATGTACATTTGGTTACTATTTAAGTTGTACACTTTCTAGAAATAGAGGAGAGTGCAACGCAGAACTAAGCTGAGAAAGGAGCTGAGAGTCGAGCTGTGCTGGTAGACACTTCATTGTTGTTTAGTAATGAAGGTTGAAGATGTGCTTACATCCGACAACTTTGGCGTCAGCTTCAGTTACTGAAAGCATTACGATCCCAGACCGGTATCTCAACCCAGAGATAGTTAAGGGAGCTTTAATAATTACAGGGGTGGTGGGCCGGGGGAATTTCGCGCACACCTGTACCGTAAAATGTGACCCTCCCCCTATCCTCCTGTCTAAATACCACTGCATCTTCTTTGCTTATGAAACTTATGGATAATGTGTACGTTGTTGGTAATTTGCTATTCAGGAAATATCACATGGATAATCGAAGTTTTGGCCATAAAATCAGCTTCTGTCAAAAGTGACCCTCCTCCCTAAGATAGGTTTATAAAAAGTGACCCTCCCTTGAGCTGTTTTTTCTAAAAAGTGACCCCCATTCCCCGGCCCACGCCCGTATAATTACTGAAAGCTAGTGAAAGTACAGCCGTGACAAATTGGTGTGAGAATCTGGAGTAAACTGAAGTAGCACGGCTTTATGATACTGAGATTTGGCAGCAGAATCAATCGAAAACAAGAACAAGAAATGACCGAACCAACAGAAGAACCATTGAACCAGCAGCACGATCAACTCTATGTTGACATGTAGCGGATGAACTTGAACGGATGGAGGTGAACCATGATCGAGAGAGACGAGGGCAGGTTGCAGGTATGGACGTCCGAGGTAGGCAATTTGACATTATTAGAGTTTGGTGCGAATATCATGCCTCGAAGACACACTGGACGGGAGAGTGGCCTTATTAGAAATGGCTGAAGAAGTTGAAATGTGTGTAACCCTAGACCAAATACGACCAGCCAAAGTCAGCGATGCTTGTGGTTCACCTTCCAACCGGCTTGATAACACTCGGACTGATGACGAATGGACTTACAGTGGACTTACAATGAAACGAATCAATATTTCGGAATCGAGAAAATCGAAAAATGTCGATATCGAAATGGAAAGCGTGAATTTTGATAAAATGTCATGGGTATGATGCAAAACATAATACATGGGAACCGGAAGAAAATCTTAATGAAGCAGCTTTGCAAAGTTTGAAGACAAATCCAGTACCGATCATAGGTTCACCCACTCATAGATTCAGACAGAAACGCAAATAAGAATGTATAATTTTCTGTTTTGGTGGATTTATTTTATGGTACTTCGAAATCACCAATTTTCATAGGCTAATATTACGGACTTGTATGCAAACGAGGCATCTCTCTCTCTCTTTGAAGTGTTGTTTTGATGATGTGTTGTATTTTGTTGTTACTATGAAGACGTGCGCGTACAGAAGTGAGGATTGTTTGTTGTTTCTCTCCTCAGTTGGCTAATTATGCCAGAGCCAGTGATCCGTATGTGATACAATGGTCATGTTTGACCGAATGGCCTGAGGAAGTGATACAGATAGCGATATTGAGGTTTATTTTGAAGTCGTTGGTTTGATGATATTTTGATGTAGATGTTTTGTTTCTGTTGTTGTTTTGTTTTGATGGAGATTATTTGAAAAGGGCCTTGCATTTTGGCACAAATATTTGCTGTTGCTACAGTCTATTATGCCTAGCAGTCGTAGCTATGGCGACCCTACACAAATCATGACTTTCTACTATTCAAGGGTCACGATTATATCACCCTTTTATATAAATCATCCATCTTCCAGTTTTCAACATACATTCACAGTATTGTATATGTTATTGATAGTAATTTTATCATGATTTGAGAAATAATTGGTTTGATTAAAAGAACGTATATAATTAGTTAGAGTTTATTGTAACGCTTTTATCTATTTTCCAAGATAAGATAAGATAGTATTTTACTTAAGCAATAACCTCCATCGCAGGAGGGTATACAAGAGATTTTGGTACAATGCGCGACATATAGCACGAGCCGATAGGCGAGTGCTATATGGAGCGAATTGTACCAAAATCGTGTGTATACCCGACTGCGAAGGGGGTTATTGCTATTATATTATATCAACTTGCGTGTATTTGTTGTCTTACTCGGGTATTTTCATCGCTCTAAGCCCTAAATGCATAAAACGGACGTCTGAGACATCACACGTCGGAAATTCTGCTCCCGAGACCGAGCATTTTTGTAAGTGGTATTACGTACAGACACACAGTATCTTTCGATAAATACGCATTACGCAGTCGCGACGCAGCTCCGCGATTTGGCGGTTAATTTGAACTGCGCACTTTTTCTGCGCAGGTTGCCAGGATTGCTCATGGCGGATTGAGCTGTACGATCATATAAGTGGTATGAGTTAGGAATCATTGGCATTCTCGAACATCTGTTAATCTGTCTGTCTAATTCAGGCAGTGTGTATTAAAGGAAGACGTTGCCTTTGTGTGGACGATTGCATGATATATGTACATACGACATCGACCTATTTTATATGTCTACGAATGTAATACGTTGATTTCCAGCTACTCGTTACGTACCGATTCTTTTCGAAATTGGCAAAACCGTCCTAGACAGCGATTTACCTAACCATTAACAGAAATGTCTTTTATCATCCTTGTGCTACGAAATTGTGGAATATGGAACCGGTACATCCATTAAGACTTGTAAAATTTTGCAGTAAAACTCTGCCTGTACGGTGACTGGTTTCACCCATAGAGCTGCAGGGCGTGTGGACGGAGATGTTGGCGACAGTTGATTTAGCAGCCAGCGCTCCGTTTTCCATATCGGCGATTGTTCCTCTTTAGGCCCCTAAATTCCAAAATTTTCTTGCCAGACCGGGTTCGGACCATATTTCGCACCTACTCGCCAAAGGATGTCCCGATGTTTGTTATTTTCGCTGATAAAACTCATATTTCGATTGACATGTGGTACACCGCCGTGTTCAGCTGTGTTGCCACGTCCATTGTCTTTTTATGAGCCACAAAGGTGAAAAAATCTTGTAATTGTTAGATTCAGATCATAAAGCAGATCATAAAGCAGCACAATTTCAAAAATAGTGTGCGACCTTCATCTGAGTTTGTTCAGCACAAATCCGAAGTAAGGTAAGATTTGATCTTGTGATCATTGAGGCGCTTCTAGGCTGCATCGGTAGGTGAACTGAGTGCGGGAACTGTTTTGACGAATTGGCATAGCCGTCCTAGAAAAAGAATGCGGTAAGGAAGTGGATTATTTGGTCAAAACATAATCTGTTATGGGTTCAGTGCATTTTCGACTCTGGACACAAACGTTTTGCTGCTTTTTACGGTCGATGAATAGATTATATCGCATCGATACGATCGCGAGTTGTCTCCCATGCCTGCCGATTTTGGGGGGTTCTTGATGAGGTAACCATTGATTTGACCAATGTAGTTATTTATAATGTTCTGTTTTCGGACTGTGTTGATTTAGAACGCGAAATGAAATCATTTAAGGTGAAAAATTCCACGACAAACGAGGACATGTTGAGTGCGAAAATGGCCGCCATATATTTGAATTTAATGTATGTAGACCCCCACGAACGGCAAATGGATTCTATTGTTCTCGCGGAGCTGCGTCGCGACTGTACGTTCATATCGACATTGCATTTTATTCGCATGCAACACGAACACTATACTTGTCAAAAAATACCTGCTGCAGTCACACAGAAAATTGGTCAAGAGTTGAAATCAAAAGAAAACTGTATCAATGTTTTTAGTAAATATACATAAGAACAAAAGTCCCGGCTTTTTTTGAATACTAAAATTAGATTTGTCTCATTCTGTACCGCATGCGCTTATACGGTATACGTCGACCGTCGCGACATTCAGTGGTGGCACAGTGAAGTTAAAGGATCTATCTTTGATGGATAATTTGGACGTTAATTGTACCAGAAAACAAGCAGTTTTGAAATAATCCAGACTTGGGATGATTGCATCTTGGCCGTACTTGTTGAAATCTTGATGAAATATGCATATTTGTATTTTTGGGAACGATTTTCTTTTTTTTTTTCCTTGTCGAAACTCATTTTTTCTGAAACTGCTCGTCAGATTAAATTTCGTTGTGCAGATTCCTTGGGATCAGAGGCCAACTCGTAAGATAAAATCAAGTCGTGCAGATACATGCCAAAAGTTTGTTTCGGGGCAATTGTTTTAACAATTCAACAAATAAGGCCAAGTTTTTTGAAAATTAGGTTTTTGTTACAAATAGGGTTGATTGTTACAAATATTGTAACAATCAACCCTATTTGTAACAAAAGTTAACCCCATAAAGGGTTAGTATGATTTCTGTCAGAAAACAAGATTTTTTGACATTTGTGACCGAAATTGGTGAAAATTACCCGAAACAAACTTTCTGCATGTATCTGCACAACTTGATTATATCTTACGAGTAGGCCTCTTATTCCCAAGAACTGCACAACGAAATTAATCTGACGAACAGTTTCAGAAAAAATAAGTTTCGACAAGGAAAAAAAAAAGAAAATAGTTCCCAAACATACAAATACGCATATTCATCAAGATTTCAAAAAATACGGCCCTTTTTTTTTTTTGAAATTAGATTTTGTTACAAATAGGGGAAAAACATGTCACCCCTATTTGTAACAATCAACCAAATTTGTAAACAAAAGCAGTTTCAGAAAAAAAATAGTTTCGACAAGGAAAAAAAGAAAATTGCCCCAAACATACAAATATGCATATTTCGTTAAGATCTCAACAAATACAACAAGTTTTTGGAAAATTAGGTTTTGTTACAAATAGGGTTTATTGTTACAAATAGGGGTAATACAACACTGAGTTTCTATGCTTATTCCCTTGACGATTGTAGTTTCCTATTACTCACTAAGACTGTTTACGATCAAACTGTCTTGTGTTTAGTGATGTACTGTTTTAACAGATTCTAAACTCATTAGAGATGACCGAGGTTGACGTGACTCAAATTCCGGGTTGAAAGAACACTTCATCCTGTTTGGGCAATATTTCCTGTCCTTTAATATTTTACGACATATCTGTATTTAATTAAAGTTGTAGCTTAAGTCATTCATTATAATATGTAGACTGGAAACTATTTAAGTTGTACACTTTCTAGAAGTAGAAGAGAGTGGAACGCAGAACGAAGCTGAGAGCGGAGCTGTGCTGGTGGAGACTTCGTTGCTGTTTAGTAATAAAGGTTGAAGTTGTGCTTACAACCGACAACTTTGGCGTCAGCTTCAGTTACTGAAAGCATTACTATCCCAGACCGTTACCTCAACCAGAGATAGTAAAGTACAACCATGACACATGTAGCGGTTGCATTGGTAGATTGAATATTTTGACATAATTTTGAGATTGGAATCAGAAACTGTATCTCAAAATCGAAACGAAATGTTGAAATGACATCAAATTTTACAGCTAACGGGGAACTTTAAGTCTACAAACAAATGGTGCGGTTCACAGTGAGGCTACCCACAATTCCCCTTGATTTGTTCACTCTGACATTTTTGCTAAAGGCTTTTTCAATTTTATCAGTTTCTCAACAATTTTTAACTTACAATTTAAGTTCAGGATTATTTGTTAAAACTATGTCCAAAATTATTGATTTTGCCTAAAATTCAAGAGTAAATTGAATGAGAAGTCGATGTTCGGAGGTGCTAAAAATTGCACACTTGTCAAGATAAAGTTATCAGCAACTAAGATGGTCTCATCATACCACCTGTCAGGCATGCAAATTTTCTTTGTTACGAACATTAAAAAATCAATACCCTTCTTTTGCCAACACAGATGCAACTATTCCCTTAGCTTCCTTAAAAATAGTGGTGTATGGCTGTCAAAAATCTATGTCGACAAAATTACAAATTGCTATCTCCTCCGTGGAAAAGGGGTTGATCTTCTCATTATTCACAGTGAGAAATCAGAAATTATAATGATCAGAACTATGTTGCCAGAATTTTGAAATATGGACCGAGTTGTTCTCGTACAGAAGAAATTTGCTTCAGTTCACTGACTGATCCCCGTGTGTACAGATCATGGAGAATTGTGGGTAGCCTCACTTACTGTGCGGTTCTGAATGGTTCAAAGGGAAACAAGACTGCAGACGGATATAAGATAATCCGTATCCGAGGGATTTCAACAGATAGTTATGTGCTAATTATTGGCTTCAAAGTATTTATGGTAGTTATAGTACGAGTACGGGGAGTTTTACAAGGAATAGCGGACACTTTGGGGTCTCAGTGCGGTAAAAGTCCGAGGCGCGCAGCGCCGAGGACTTTTACCTGACTGAGACCCTAAAAGTGTCCGCTATTCCTAGTAAAGCTCCGAGTACGAGGACTATAACCCTTTTATACTGCAATTTTGGCGAGTTTTCGACGACATTTTCGGAAAGCCGACATTCTTAAAAATTATGTACGTGTTGCTGAAGTTACGCAAGTCTTTTACATCACAATGTACACTCACTGGGCAAATTCAAGCGCAAAACAATGCAGCTGAAATCTGAAATCATTTGCATTTATTCATAATTAAACTGACAAACTGATGCCAAATAGAAAACAAACGAACTATCAGGTAGATGATTGGGTAAGTTTTATTATTCAAATTCGCAGGTGTAGCTCTACCACGTGCACTCATGGTTCGATTTCATCCCTGTTTCTTGTCAGCAGACCTAGTCACCGCACGTTTCCTTTGTGCTGAGCGTTTGTGTCACCAGTACGATGGCAGTCCATGTTTCTAGATCTAACTTGCCGGAAAGTGACTGGGATTTAGAATATTGTTTGTCACAGATAGATGTGGACGACGCTGAAGATTTCAAACTAGCGAATATCCAGAAAAAAATTCGCTTTCCGCCTTCAGTTGACAACGGAACGGTCCACAAAAAGCAACAAGAACGTATTCCGAAAGCTACTCGTAAAGCTACGAAATGGGGCGACTCTACGTGGACGAGCAACTGATCACTGAACGGACAGGCCATAGGAGCTCGGCAATACGAAACTACAATTTCCGACCAGCATTGACAAGTGACCGACCGGCACTTGCAGTTCAATGCTTTGAACAATCAACATGAATTTCTATGACACTTTTGAGGTCAAGCAGTTTATAAAATTGCATGAACAGCTGACGAAAACAATGGTACTATAGAATGCCTTTCAATAAAATGCTATTTAAACAATACCACTGGTTAATTCCCGTACGCTGATTTTGCATATGAAAAGCTGTTCAGCTGTTGAACGGACATTCACAAGATCATTGCCCTAATGAACTAGACAGTTTTCCTGTCACACAGTAGCTATGTACGATCGAAAGAAGGAGAAAAACTGAAGTTTTTTTGCTCTGTATCAAGGTTTATAACACTATAAAATCAACACAAAAACAGGACTTCTACTAAAACGTACTCTTCAATGTGCAGTTCAGAGTCAATGAGTGGCATTGTGGAAAGACTGCATGCAATGAAAGTCACGAGCAAGTTTGGTGTCAATGAATCCAGTCTTTGAATTATCAATGAACACTCACTCATTTTTCAGGTCAATAAGCCAAGAGTTACTTGTCCATGGCAACAAGCCTCTCTATTTGTGAATTTTCCCATTGTACAATGACTATCAAGAAGCATCGAGAAATTCAACTTTCAAAACTATGGCCGATTAGTCAACCCCTAAGTTCTTGGTTTAAACTCTAGTGAGTCTGCGCATGAGCAATAACAAGACCACCTAGGTCATTTGAAAAAACATTGGATGCTGGTACAGTGCAATGATAGTCCAAACTCCATAGTGGTGAGGGATGATATAAGCAGAGGAAAATGCTGACAAAGTGATACATTATTTTTCAGAAGCTTCAAAACATTCTTTTACAACTACTAAAGAATTTTTTTCTCTCTGTATTGTTCAGTTAAAACTAAAAAATACCTTTAGGTACAGTGGAAATGGCTGTTATCATTTGTATTGTCAAGCCCTAAGAATGTAAAAATACAAGCATATAAAATGTTACAGTTTTTCATGAATATTAATGCTCATGAATATTAATGAGTCGTCCAGCACTCTTGGAACTCTGGGGAGAACCCTGCAAACGGACCAGTGATGATCAAATTAAATTTGTGTCGGATGCCTTGCAGCCTCCAAAACCGAAGTTGATGAAATCTTAGTATCCGATACATCGTCCAGCGAAGGTATTAAATCGCTGAACTGAAAGACGTACGATCCTGCACTGCCACTAGTATCAGTAAAGCACCAGACTCAAACGATGAACAATCTACCATCAAGATTGACACTAAATCAGCCGACTCGTTTGTCATAATGAATATCGTGAAAGTTGATGTGAAATTTTTGACGAAATTTTGAAATATTGTAAAATTTTGCAGTCGGAAAATACTTTCGTCACATGTGTTTCTTTATGTGCATTTTTCATATGTAAGTAAACTCAGCTGTTACCATAATGAATATGTAATTTTCTCTATTGTATTGGTTAACCGTTGGCGGACTTTCCTCTTTTTGGTTTACCAGCTGAGTATAGTTTCTTTGTCTAAAAGAGTACCCGTTTACCAGTTATCTGTACACTGCTTTTGCTTAAAACAGTACCCATTAACTGGAATGCACAATTAGTATGCTTCTCTGATAAACAGTCCGCTATGGAAACTAAGCAGTCGAGTTCAAACAATAGGCACGAGACAAAGAGTAGTATAATTTTCAATAACTCTGTATTGGTTCGTCGAATTTGGAAGTTATGCTGTTTTCATTATAAATGCTATATTCATTTTGATAAACTGCGCATGGCGTTGATTCGAATTACCAAATTTGGTAAATTTATCATATCTATATATCCGATAACGCTTATTAAGATTCACTTCTACCAATGATGTAGAGACACGGATGCAATTTTTAAATCCCAAATCCTCCCTGATTAACATGAAGGCTAAACGTGTTGAACTTCAACCCAAAGTATGGGCGCTTCTAAAGTTGTCGAACGGTATAAAAGTCGGCTGCGGTACTAACATCGTCACCAGAAGACCACTTCATACAAGAGTGGCTGAATCAGACTCAGAGGTGAAGCTGGTCCAACAGCTATTGAAGACTTTGATCTGAAAATGAAGATGATGATACTGTGGCTGTTTGTTGCCGCTTCGATCGTCAGTGCAGCATGGTGAGTTCCCTACGGTGTTTCTCGCATCGACAAAATTGATGTCTTTGAGGCCAAAGTCCATTGGGTGGACCCTTATAAGTGTTTTCCAATATTTTTTGCCGCATACCATGAACCAGTAGTTTTGTTTTTGTTGACGAAATCGAATGCTTCCCGACAGGGTATAAATCTACCGGGTTTGTTGATTTACTTTGCGCCGACGTATGACTATGAGACAGTTTGTTCGAAGCAATAGGATTGCGAAAATGGTCGTCCCAGCAAAAAAGTACAACTTACCGTGGGAAAAGACTGTAAATGACCCATCAACTAAAACAATAAGCCGATACACTCACTTGACCCAAAGCAAATCGCACTGAACCAGGTGGCACCTTGGATCATTTAGTTTCTTTGATAAATTTAGGGATTAGAATACCGTGCTCTGCTCTCACACTCCCTGTCTTGCTATTTTTAACCTTCATGTGTGTACAAGCGGTTTATAAAATTTATTGTCTATTTGAGAAAGAAATCACCGTCAGATCTCAGCGAAGTACCACTATATTAGTTCCGGTAGTTTGTTCAAACACTCGCAGTTTTAATTTGTAAATTCCTGCAAAAGAGCTTAGAAAAAAAGTAAAGAAAGAAAAGGAATGAGTGGATACGAGAGGACATTGAATGTTCAGGGGTACTTAATAAAGCTGACGCTGGTGTTTCCAGAATACGTTGTTGAGGTAACGATGTTGCGCGTACCTAGTTTTCTGATATATCTGTATGTTGTCCGCAAGTCTGTTTTTCAGTGACGTCGTCTAGTAGTCTCTATGGTTGGAACCACGGTCCCTTTGTCACAGAGGGACCTTGTTCACACTTCTGTTCAGAATGATGATAATATTTTCGCACAAGTGTGACGGATAACAGGATGACGGCTTCACCGGTAGCTTTTGTGACCCCGCAGCCAACGAAGCTGATCTTGCTAAAAGGCGTTCGTGCGCAGATCTTCAGAGAGTGGACAAATTTAAAAACTAATTAGCAGGCAGGGTGAAAAGGCAGTCGGCGGGTAGAAAATTTCTGGCAGTGGGTACGGGAAAATAGGTAGAGGGAAGGAAATGCCGTTGTTGATTGAACTTCAGGGTAGATTAAGCGCCTAACTTAATGGGGAGCAATGTCCATAGGTTGAAATGATAAGTATAACCTTGTTAGTTCGGTAGCTTTACAATGAAGACAGGTGTATAGTACATCCATAGACTAGACGAACGCACACCGGGTGATAGATAAATAGTTCATTTGGGAATATGTATATCTAGTGGGCAATGGGGAACTTTCAGTGGTGGGGAGAAGGGAGAGGACAGACCATACATACATACATACATACATACATACATACATACATACATACATACATACATACATACATACATACATACATACATACATACATACATACATACATACATACATACATACATACATACATACATACATACATACATACATACATACATACATACATACATACATACATACATACATACATACACATACATACATACCGAATATGCCAGTGGGAGGGCAGTTACAAACATTCCACTTTCTCCTCCAAATTTTAACAAGGTCAAGGTCGGAAATATGTAAAATCAGTATACCAGCCTTCGAAACATATTTTGTGATGATTCTGTATAATTGCCCAAACCACAGTTGACTGCACGTGCATGAACGCTATGAATGATGTCATCCATTGCAACAGTAAGTAACAGGATTTTGTGTGCGGAACATTGCTTGATCGATTAAACTCACGATTATTGTATTTGGACAGCAAATCTTATCAAAGTTAATAGAGCAAAAGTATTTCACTTTCGAGAAGCATACGTAACGGTATGGTTCCTGTACTTGCATTAACTGTTAAATGTTTTCTATTGCTTTGAGTAGTTTAGGTCATGCATCATATTATTTGTCAAATACTGGATGTGTTTCATGTGGCTTATCAGTCATAATATTTACCCATTGTGCACCTCGGTATTATTTTCTCTAGGTGTCTGCATTGAGAAGAAAGAAAAATTTAATTGAACACAGACAACTTACTTCGCTACCTTTTTTCGACCTGTACACTGTTTCCTTTGCAGGGGAGATTGCAGCGTCAATGTGAACCAAGAGTGCACGTTGAGTTTCCAAGACGTGGTAAGTGTAATCATGATTTTTTTCTCTTGCTTCTTCCTACTGAGGAGGCATTGCGGCGGACTCACGATCTGACGGAAGCGAGTTAGAGACCCAGTTAGAGCCAGGGCAGCTGACTCGCTACCGTGGACGAAAACGACAAATCTCCGCGCTGTGTTAAAAAATCGCCGCGCTGTTTTAAAAGCTCCGCGCTGTGGTAAATTTGTGTCCGCGCTGTGGTAAAATCGCCGCGCTGTGTTAATTTTGTGTCCACGCTGTGTTAAAGTCGCCGCGCTGTGTAAAAATGTCCGCGCTGTTTAAAAATGTCCGCACTGTGTAAAAATCGCCGCGCTGTGCAAAAATGATCGCCGCGCTGTGCAAAATCTCGACACTGTTTAAAATCTACACGCTATGCCAAGTACTGCCGCCAGGAAGTGTCCGGTCTCAAACCGCTTCAACCGTGAAAATTACGGGGAACCCGATTAATCGACATGCATTTATGCATGGATTAGCCATGACGTGTTCATTTTCTATGCATATATGCAGAGCGTAAGCTGTCACTCAAGACAGTGATTGTTTACTTTGGTGACAAAAGAAGTCAAGTATCAGTGTCAATCCTTGAGTGAAACAAAAAATCCAAATCTTTCGTTTATAAAATTGTGAAAGAGGCTCCCCACCTAACTATCCAAAATGTTTTTTGTGTCGAGTTTGTGTTTGATTCGTTTAGAAAATGTATGAAGGGTTTTTATGGTAATTTGTTTATTGTTTGCAAGCTGGTTTATCGCGATTCTTTGGGCACGCAACATTTCTTGTTTCCTTGTTTGAAAGGATATCTCTAGAAGTGCAAGTTCAGCAGCTTCAGATAGCTTTCAAGTTCTGTGTTTTGTGTTGTTCGGGGAGTCCAGCTTGATTTTTCCTTGAATGGGTGTTGTTGCGATTGTTTGTGTCTCATGATGTAGCGCAGTCTCACTTTGCGACCATGCATATTTGTTAAAATCCTGAAGCAGTTTTATTCTGCTTGGTTTTTTTGGTGTCGGAATGAATTTTAGGCCTTTGCCTAGTGCTATTATTTCGGTGTTTGTTAGTTTGAGCGATGGAAGGTTCTTGATGAATTTCATGTTGTTGTCGGCTTTTCTTTGGAAGATAGCTGATTTATTTCCACGGCCATTTTGTCTGTTAGGGTGTTATATCATTTTGTTTTTTTTTAATGTCGTATTTCTTTTTTGTTGTGTTTACGTGTTTACAGCATAAAGATTGAACTCGAGAATTCGCTGTCATAGAGAATAATGGAATAAGAACTACAATTTTACCGTCGTTCGGTCGACTGAAGTAGCAGTTGGCGTAAATACAAAGAGTACAAAAGAGCGTCATGGATCTGGAGCCCGCTTTTGTCCATCAGCTAATCCCAATTAACGAGGGCCATTTAGCACCTCATCGAAGTTCTCCTCCCACTAATTCAGGGAAACCATACTTGATAGTCCTACGTCATCAGCTAACGTCTCATTATGCTGATTATGTGCCATATATTTGAATACATAACGAGCCTTGGAAACCGGACAATTCCTGGCGGCATGTTTTCTCATGGCTGTTTGAAACTTCTCTCTACTGTTTGAAATTCTCCGCACTGTTTCAAATTTCTCAGCTAAGAGACAATTTCTCCGCACTGTTCCAAATTTCTCTCTTCTGTTTAACAGTTAGCATTTTATTAGTACAGAGAGTGTTGTAAGGTAAAGTACTTTTAGTACAAAGTGGGAAAATCACATAATAACATAATGAATTACATCAGTAAATGCAATAAATGCAACAATGAACAGGTTATTCTTGGTGTGTCCATTGAAAAACAAAATATTGTGGACAAAAATACTGAATTAAATCAGAAAATGTCGCAGTTACTTGCCTTTAACATTTAATCGCTTAATTATGTTAAAGTATGTATACCTTTGCACATGCACATCACTGACTTTATTTCAAAGTTACACAACCTTTAGTGATAAATCCAGAGATACATGAATGTCTGTGCTCGATGCACATGGCACTAGGGGATTGTCTTTTACAATGCTGTCAGGTGGCCACTGCCTTCTCCGGTATTTTCAATCTATAATCCATCATGGCATATTCTATGGTATAGTAGAGCTTAATTTTGAAGTGACAGGACTGGTGTTCAGCATATGGGTAAATCGTGCCGGTCACGGTCTTCCCAAAACCAAAATTTATTGCGACACACTTTGACGAAAAAAGACAAATTCAAACACATGTCTCGATGGACTCCACATACAACTAAAACACAAATCGACAGATTTGAATTCCTGCATAAAACATCAGGCCACCTGATACAGGCCAAAGTCCACGGGATTTGGAACAAGGCATGAAACAGATATACAGAAAACGATCCAAACATAATATTCTTGTTTCCCTGCTAGAAAAACAAGTGATCAACATCATAGACACACTATATAAAAATAAGAAAGAGATATACATAGGCGGCTGAGGAAGAGACCGAACTGGTTTCGAAATGTGGGGTCAAAGGGTCACGGTTGTCTGATTCATACTCGACTACGCCCACGTCTCGCCATGGCCTACTTTAAAATTAACGACTCGTTTGTTAATTTTCACACCAACAGCCAAAACACTCAGACACTGAAACACACCAAAGCACATACAAGACGAGATGGGTGAAGTGTGAAGCCACTTTCCCTTTATTACACCACGCCTGTAAAGATTAAATTTTTGTGATTCGTCTTTTAACGCGGGTTTCGACACTTCGGTATTTTTGTCTTCCTCAGTTGCCCAATTTTTTGTATTCCCTTTCTTGGATTTGATGATAGTCATCTTCCCTCAAGGAGAAGCCAGAATCATTTTTGAAAGAGTCAACTGTTGTAGTGACTGGATTTGCACCATGTGATCCTGTGTTTAGTGCCAAAACTTATCCATCCCTGATCGGAGTTCTGGACGCTTAGCTTTTTCATGTTGGGACATATTTCAACTTCAAGCCCTAGCTTGTGCTCGTTTTCTCAATGTTAGAAATATTTGTTGTGAAAGCTGTTTTAAGAAATACAAACGTTTATGTGTTTGTGTTTAACCTTTCACTGATTTCATATGTTTTTGGCACTGAGATCAGTTGCCCAAAATTTTGGTTTTGATAGTCATCATCATTTGCTTTCCTTTCAATAAATTAAAAGGCACAAAAAAGTTTGATGTTAGGATGTTGAATTGGTGTGTTTTCCACGCTTGGCCAGTGGAGATTTTGCGTGAGTTTCACACACTGAGATGTTCATGTGTAGATGCTTCAACATGCAGGTCAATGTCACACAGTGTGTTGATTTGAGAATAGCTCAGCCTTTGTTGAATATTTAAACAATATGCAGAAAAATCCTTTCGGATTGCTTGCTGTTAGCACTTTGGTTTCCAAGCATTCCAAGAAATTTGCTGTTTTATATGAACTTGTTAAAGGTGCAGGTTTTTTATCAACTTTATCTCTGAGCAAATTGAAGAATGCAAAGGAGAATGCACGACATTCACATAATCAGTCAATGTCAACAACCACCAATGCAACAACCAGGGATTTAAGACTGCCCCTTTTAGTATAAGTTTTTAAATGGAAAAAGTCCCTCCCTTTTACCTCTTCCTGAAGTACAATACATATATTTAGAGATTTTTTTAACACAGCGCGGCGATTGTCGTTTACGTCCGCTGTAGACTTGCTGTCCGATGATGATGAATCCAAGACCCATATATGGACAGGATATCGACTCAATGTTTAATGCGTCGTCGTAAATGAGGAGCCCCTTTACGGCAACAGCATGGCGCTACCCGTAATTGCTTAGGTCCGCTGAGTGGAAATCATGCTCTGGCTCGCGAGAATGCAGCGGATGGTGAGTTCGAGACTAGAATTTGGTGTTCCCTCCTTGAACAAGGCACTTAACCTCTCATTACAATGTATTTGCTTCATTGGGTAATGGGTAGTAGAAAACTAACATCCCTTAATTGGGATTTGCCTTTTTGATGATGGCTCGGGTATAAATGACAAAAAAGAAAACAATACAAGTATTTCACCACAATTTTTACACATCTGACAGAAGACAACCCTAGGATCAGAAGTATGAAGTTTCATAGTACTCCAACAAATACTATGAAAATTTCACCACAATTTGAAAAATCTGACAGAGGCTAACCCTATGATCGTGCATACCGAATTTCAAGGCAATGGGATAAGCACTTTCAGAGAAACAGATTTTTTGACCAAAAACGGGAAAAATTGCCCCAAAAATACAACTATCAAAATTTCACCACAATTTGAACAAATCTAACTAAAGTCACCATAAAGAACCTGCATACCAAGTTTCAACAAAATCTGGCCGGGGTTACAGAGTTTTAGCAATTTGCTGGAATTTCTTTACCTCATTTGCATTTTTTGACACTGACATGTTCATTTGAACAAATTCACATCTCCACCCCTGGGTGCACCTGTACATACCAAATACTAAGATGGTAGGTGTTGCGGTTTTGGAGTTTTTTTGATGTGGACATACATACATACATACATATCATACATACATACATACATACATACATACATACATACATACATACATACATACATACATACATACATACATACATACATACATACATACATACATACATACATACATACATACATACATACATACATACATACATACATACATACATACATACATACATACATACATACATACATACATACATACATACATACATACATACATACATACATACATACATACACACATACATGCAGACATACATGCAGACATATAATACAGACGCCGCCGACCTACCATTTAAGCTCTCTATGGTATATATACTATACTATATGTGAACTAAAAAGGAAAAAAATAACCAATATTAACAATTGACGTCACTAGTGTCATTAATATGTATTAGTGTGACGATGTAACCAATGCCTTTGTGTAAGTCCACGCAAACATCCGGCACCAAAAGTCGCTATGCACGTACAAAGAACATGACGATACTTTTCCAGACTAGACTACAAAGCCACCATTTTATTTTGAATTATGCGAGTCATGACAACCGTCATAAGTAGCTGACAACTATAAAACAAACTTTCGATTCGGATGTGGAGCTCTTTACACATATATTATATTTCTCTCTGAATATAATGACTCACAAATGCGATACCATTGAATAATGTCTGCATTCTTAAGATAGTAGGCGCCTAAAAATTGGAAGACTTAAACTTTTGCTAAACTTTCCATGTAGGAATCTTCAAAGCGCCCCTTTCTAAATTAAGGATAAAAAACGGGGTGTCACTGTGCACAATTGGCTACTAGAGAAACAAATTACCCTTCTGGACATTTGAAATTCAAAATTGCAGCGATCCCTATGTTAACACCATTTGAAAAATTAAATTTTGGAATTTTACAAGAATAAGCTATTAAAAACTTCAGTAACTCCATGAGTTTCAAAAATGAGTTTGTATAAGTGGTAGACCCAAATGTATTGTGAAACTTTGAGAGTCCCAATATCTGTCCCCGAGGCGAATTTATACCTCAATTTTGTCACAAGTACGATCGATTTTTAACAGTCAGTGTTAGTGTCTATACGTATCAGTGCCATCGCCTTACCTGGGGAATACGGATCCTCTATCTGACTAAAACCACATGTAAAGTACGGCGATGTCGATACTTAAGCGGTATTCCCTGCTGTATAGTGATGGGTTACTCTGTGGTAAATATTATGAAGTTCTTAAAACGCTTGAAAGGTAACCGTTCTTCAGAGCGTTGTTTGAAGTATTTAATGAACGATTTAGTCGTAAACATGAATATATGAATGAGTAATGAATGAATATATGATTGAGTAATGAATGAATATATGAATGAGTAATGAATGAATATATGAATGAGTAATGAATGAATATATGAATGAGTAATGAATGAATATATGAATGAGTAATGAATGAATATATGAATGAGTAATGAATGAATATATTAATGAGTAATGAATGAATATATGAATGAGTAATGAATGAATATATGAATGAGTAATGAATGAATATATGAATGAGTAATGAATGAATATATGAATATATATATAAATGAGTAATGAATAAACATGGAATAAATGTTTGAATACTGTTCTTGTAAAATGCTGTCGTTAATCTGTGCAATAGTGGAGTAGGATCGGCGTCCTAGAATTCCAAATCATTAAAATATATTTAGCTTCTTCGAAACAAACAAAATTATATTCAAAACAAAACAAATATATACGTCATTTTTTGTGTAGTTTAAAAGTAATGATTTTTTTCTCGTTCTTTTTAGAACTTAACTGAACTAGAAGCTCGGTTGCGGATCGTTGAGAATATGAAGTTTAGTGACCCGCCAACTTGGGCAGAAGGAAAGGATCATGGGAACTTAGGAAGCTACACGGCAGGATCTCCAATATCAGTTTACGTGGAAGCCAAGGTAATCAATGACAATAAGGAAATTGATAAGTATAAAACCCTGATGTCACTTAGGCAAACATTAGGTTTCACGAGGGGTGATCATAATATGATTATAAAATATTTACAAACAGTGTATATTTGTAGCATTTTAATTTTTATGAAAAGCATTGTATTCTTAGATTTGCCATTTAACAGGATAGATATGTGCGAAGTGTCGAATTGTTTTCTCTAAACCCTATCGGGCTGACTTTTGCATCTTAGACCTCCTCTCCGAAGATACAATGGTCTCTCTCACTTCATGTGGATCAATTTTATCCAAGTTTGATAGTTTTAAGATTACTTATTATAATTCTCCATAATATGGAAACGAGTCATGTGTTGATAAATCAAGTCTTATCGGTGCTGGCCAGTTGTTCTTATTGAAACCCCTTTAGTAGTGTTTTTATGCAGTTTACTTACCAAAATATACCCCTACTCTTCAAAGCAATGTTTAGGATTTCGTTATTAAGCCATATCGTCCTTGAAAATGTCATTATTTCAATCCTTGACTATGATTCCGGCGCTTATGTATATGTGGGTGGCCATATTTGAGTTGCAAAATGGAAATTATTCAGTTGTTAAAATCCTTACAAGTCGTGTTCATCGCCATTGTAAAACGTTATATGGCCACACATCGCACAGTAAGTGGGACTACCCATAATTCCCCTCGATTTGTGTGCTCAGACATTATTTGCTAAAGGCTTCTTCAATCTTATCAGTTTCTGACAATTTGAAACTTAGAATTTAATTTAAGGATTATTGTTAAAACTATGTTCCAAAATTATTGATCATTTTTAAAATTCAGGAGTAAATTGGATAAGTATTCGATGTTTGAAGGTGCTAAAAATTGTACATTGTCAAAGCAAAGTTTATAAGCAACTAAGATGGTCTCATCATACCACCTGTCAGACATGCAAATTCCTTTGTTACAAACATTAAAAAAATCACTATCCTTTCTTTTGCCAACACAGATGCAACTTATTCCCTTAGTTTCCTTGAAAATATTGCATATGGCTGTCAAAATCCATGTTGACAAAATCACAAAATTGCTATCTCCCCTGCACAAAAGGGGTTGATATTCTCATTATTCACAGTGAGAAATTAGAGAACTATGATTATCAAAACTATGGTCACAGAATTTTGAAATATGGACCGAGCTATTCTGTGTATAGAAGAAATTTGCTTCAGTTCAGTGAGTGATCTCCGTGTGTACGGATCATGGAGAATTGTGGGTAGCCTCACTTACTGTGCATCGGTAAGCATGAGTTGTATTTGCTTGCAGGCCACCGTATCAAAATAAATACAAAAAGATACAGCCAATTGGGCTTAGCTTGTCGACCATTTTGAATAACTCGAGTACGCAGGTCAAGTATTCCTGATTCGGTTCAGTGAGATTGAGATCTCATCATCGGCGAGAACGCAAACAAAAAGTGCCTTAAGGTATACAGTCACCTGTAATCTAAATATGCCCATGTATGGTCAAAGGGGCGTTCCTTGGCATTCAAAATGCCTATGTGAGGGCACTGTTTTTAAAAAGGGCCACCCGTTTAACATCTGTGATTGGTTAGATTTCTCTTTCCATGGTAACTGTTGCAAAATTGGAACAGGTGACAGTATACCTGAAATAAGCTTTCTCTATGTTAAAACTCGATTTAAGATGTAGCGGGCTACATCAGTAGACGTTAGCTGCAACGTACGCCGGACTACAAATGTCGAAGATCTGGATGATAATCAAAGATTTGACTTATATTGACATGGAAAGAGAAATGCAAAATTTATTATTGCTTCAATTTTATCAGAAACAAATTCGCGCCTTCTGCTTTTGCCTGCCACTGAACAGCAAGAGCTAAATCGGCACTGTTTTTGATAACCTTTCTGTCACCTACGATATGTCACAGTCTGACACCTGGCAACACAAATGAGTACAATAACAATAAATCAAAGACCTCCCTTTATTAAAGCATTAGGTCTCAGGAAAATGTGCGCTGAGTTCATGGGGTAGTCGAAGGACACAAAATTGAGAATTAATTTTTGAAACATAATCCAAACAATAATTGAATTAATAGCGACGCTATTTTAGATCTGGTGTTACGGGTCAAAATTTAGTCGGAAAGTTCAACATACGTAAGGCACTTTCGTACTCAGCGTCTGAGCATGAATACCTTTGTGACGCGGTATGAACATTCTTTTCCTCGACAAATGACTCCCTACGATAGGTTACAGTTGGTGTTTAACAAAAGTTGGTTGATCTTGTCTTGAAAGGACTCGGAAGGTGGGGAAGTGACCTACAAGAAAATATCTGGGAGTTTCCCAGCGGGTGTCACGCTGGATGCAAAGACTGGAAAAATTTCTGGGGTAGCTCCCTACATCGATGCCTCGTTCAGTTTTATTATCCGCGCATCCAACGAGCATGGGAGATGTGCTGATGCTTTGTTCACTATGGATATTCGTGGAATGAATCTGTGCTCTGATGATGACGACTGTCTCAACGGTGGCAACTGCACGGGGGAGGACGATGGGCTTACAACCAAGTTTGCAAATGCGCTGTACCCTTGGGGGCGATCGCTGTGAACTCGGTGAGTTGTAATCAAGGAAGGACCTTTAGATTCTGGGGGTGGTCAGGATGCCAATCAATAGATATTTGCATAGGTGAAATGTGTACTGATCATTCTGGTTTTTGAAAACGGTCTTATATTGAAAAAAATGCAATAGTACTGGAATTATTCATTACATCGATGGGCTACTATAAACAAAGTGGCATCGCTTTTGTATTCTTAAAGTTTGATGACATATTTAGTTTGGTAAATGTTTAAAGCTTGTTTCTCGATTTGTTCCAAAAATCGGCGGTTGAGGGATTCTGTTGTATACAAGAGATTACTTGAATTCGACTTAAATTTTATCAAATCAAAAATACACTAAACGATGACAAGTGTCATTGTGTGAGGAGGTGATGAAGAGGGTCCATGTGTTCAATACGGACGTTGGTGCGGAAAATCACGATTTTGCACGCGGTCATGATCAATACTGACTCGAAAAGTCCGAATATTTAGAAGTATCGGACGACATTCAGGATCGTAATTGCAACAGAAAAGGCCCGGAACAAAGCATGTGAATATTTTGAGCGAAATACGCCAAGACATGGTAAACGGTTACACAGTGTTCAATCTGCAAAGACGTCCAACAACATTCAAACAGTGCCCTCATATCTCTGATCGGGGCAACAGATATTTGAAAGGGTAAACAAACTCATTGCGTCTGATTTCCAACCCTATCCCTCTGAACGACTGTTTGGAAAAGCGAGCATTAGATCGTGGATGAGCGATCAAAAACAAAAAAAAACCAGAAATTTTCAACGCAAATATTGCTAAAATTTCTTTACAGACTATAGTATACTTAATTTTGAAAGAAAATATTTACATGAAGGTGTAGATTTAGAAAATTAGTATGAATGATATGCAATTTATAGGGAAAAATATTTTTCAAAGTTTGAAAGGCCACATTAATCTCAAGTCAGCATTCTCACCATCCCTAGACCTAACGGTGCGTCTCTAAACCGTTTGTGCTCTCTCAATGTGTGCCATTGTGCACCATGTTAAAGTACCAAAACCATCAGAAGTAGTGTCCAAGGCGGTGATAAAAGTTTGGTCATGTTCTGATTTTCAGACATATCTCTAAACCAATCACACGTGTTTGCTTACTCATACAACACTGTCATTGAATTAGTTTTAAATCTTCAAGCAGAATGGATCGAATGGAGATAGGTAACGTTCATTTGTGTTCAAAATTTGACATATATTTTCAGGTTGCTTGCATTAAAAAGATATTGTTTACAGAAGATCGAATTTCACTCTTTTCAGTTTCCAGTCACTCGAATTATCTTTTGCTAAGCAGCATGACTGCTCATGTTTTTTTAATTTTGCTATATATTTTTCGTTTTAGAGATGTTGCCGTCTTCTACATATAAGCTCGATTAACGATATTCTGCTTACAGATTGTTCTGAGAATGCTGTCGGTGTGGCCGACAGGGATATCATCAAAGATGCACAGTTCACGGCGTACAATACCTACAGTTCATATCATCCATGGTATGGTCGTCTAAACTACGGAAATTATTGGAGGGCATCTTCTTCTTCTTCTTCTTGGCTCCAAGTGTCCTTCAACAAGCTGTATGAAGTTTACGCGATTAAAACCCAAGGATACCACTATAATTATGGCATGGATTCCTTCTATCTACAGTCAAGTGTCGATGGTAATACCTTCATGTACTACACTGAATCGAGCAGTTCATATAAGGTATGCATGTAACAAAAACGTTGATGTCAAAATGTTTCTCACTGTGCAATTTTCGCTCTAAAAAAATTATCGAACACACACATTTACATAATACATGAAGAAACATAACTTTTAAACTTATCCTCCATCAATAGCTAGTTACTTTGACGTGTACATTTAAAGTTAAATGAGATTCTTTTTGACATCACGATTTTTATGAGTAGGCAGCGCACGGTTACTTCAAGTTCCCAAATTATTCTAAACGGTTATTTTTCAAGTCATTCGATTTTTTTTGCCAATAATGTGACAAGGCTAAAAAATAATCAAATTCGTACAGTTCTTCATTTCCCCCCATCACTTACCATATGTATAAATGTGCATATCCAAATATAGTCGATTTCTTCTTTACATCCTGAGACAATGATGGATTTTATGTATTTGATTTAAACGCCATACTTTTAATGAGGTCAATTATTTTCCAAATTATGTTATTAAATTTCAAAATCATGCATGTAAGCCTACATAAAGAACAATGGCACAATAAATGAATTATTCACATCAGATTCATATGCATGCTTCACCACACGCAGTTTCTGACCGGAAGATGACTGTTTTTGTTGTTGTTGTTTTTGCGATTTTGCAATGTCAACTTCGTATTTCTGCGGCAGACGTTCTCGATGTCTCCAGGAAGCAAAATCACAAGAAACGAACTGAAAGTCCCTACTCGAATGAGCGCAATACGATTTTATGTGATGGGCTATCATAACAGTAATGGAGCTCTGCGGGTTGAGGTGTATGGCTGCCCAGTTATCGACGTGGAATGAGGTATGTCAGACAAACAAAATATACACCGTACGTGCATAAGTTCACGTGAGGGCTCCATTACAATGAATGACCTCTTGAAAATGACATCCAAGTTGTGGAATGCTATTCTACGAGCTTCAAAATCAAAATCCGGTGAACCAGTCCGCGTGCCTTCTTTTATACACTGCTTGTTCTCGGCATGTTGACTTTATAACGTAATTCGTCGATAATGACACAACAGATTTGTCCATAAGCAAGCCTTGGCAACTCGATAGTTTATATATTAGATTACATAATAGATTTGATTAATGAATAAAACGAAACCATAGAATCTATGCAAAAGAAATACACAGAACACTAAACAGAAATTATATGTTTACTATTTGGATAAACCAAGAACGTCTGCTGAGAAAAGAGAGTGTCATGTGATCTTGCGGAAGTCGACTGTTACACTTCTGAAACCTCTTATAGCGAGTCATTCATAATGGTTTAAAGTTGCTACCGGCAGTTTTGCATCATCAGTGCAGGAAAGCAACCATTCTTGAGTTTTGCTGTTGTAAGATGGATAACTACCCCAACTTAAAAATATCGGTAGATTATATATATATATATATATATATATATATATATTATATATATATATATATATATTATATATATATATATATATATATATATAACACAAATTACTTCAAGTAGAAAGTAAATATATCTGTTACTTAATTGCAGGATGCATGAAACTTATTATGTTATTATTTATAACGCTATTCTTTTAGCATTGAACACTGTAATTTTCCACGAGGACATCTGTATACTTATAATATATATATATATATATATATATATATATATATATATATATATATATATATATATATTGTAGTAGAACCAAGGACACAAAAACATACAAGACTACAAGACTTACTCCCTGGAATGTGTTGCATGCAAATATATGACATGCCATTGGAGATATTGTAACTTTCGGGTTGCACAGCTCAAACAGGCGGTAACTCACAGATGCGTGTTTTCAGATGTATATTGACTGTTTTAGTAATGGCCATTCTATTCTATTTGCCTTGCAGCCCAGTGTTCTACCGGAAGCTAACAGCATTGGTTACGCGGCGACGTTTTCCGATGTATCTGGAAAATAAATGATTGTCACATGTAATTGATTAATTATTGATAGTAGTGATAAATAAATTTGAGATATGTGAATAAACTCAAAGGGCATGAGAATGTTTCATTTAATTTATTGTTTAAGTCAGCTCATTGATATATCAGAGGTGCTAGATATAATAGGTTTCACAGATTATCCTGTAGATATAGTAGGGAATATATTCTCGCCAGAATGGGATACCTTATACATCTTATATCAACATCCAACATTCCAATGACTGTATTCCTGCGGTAAATAAAACACGGCTCATTTGTTTTCAAATGCACCAACTTAAGAACTGAGGGTCAGCATGACCGGTTTGTTGATTGTAATTCTATCAGAAACACGATGGGAACTAATATGGTAGAATTGAATATTTATATTTTTCAAATTTCTCAAAAGTGTTGGGTGCCGTATAGCCGGATTTTGCAATATTACAAATTACTCATAAAAAGAAGTGTATTACTTGAAGAGAAAAACAGATGAGCTCACATTTGCAGATTAAACCGACATTAGTTCACCATCCAATCATCCAAAATTAGTTCCAATCGTGTTCAGAGCAGACCAGGCTATGATAGGTGCTGCAATCATAAATGTTGATGAGGATCACGACTCTTAGCAGAGTGACCTAGATGTTGATTTCCGGGGTCAAACCAGTGGGCGTTTATCCCCAACTCAAGGTCAAAATCACAGACAAACTCTCGACATCGATGTTAACGCAGCATTTTACTGGAATCATTCTACTTTCTTGGCATGCTGAGTAATGAAGAAAAATAAACAATATTACGAGTAAATAAACGAGCTTATGGCACAAAACCTATCGCTGGGTGATTTGAAAGACCTGGATAGTGTCAGTGCAGTGATGCATATGAAGAATGAGGGAAAAAAGTTTCAATCTGGTTTACAGTAGTCGTGAGTATATACCAGAACTCAAACCCCACGACATAACATTGAGAGATTTGCAGGATCTGTAAGGTGATGATATAGTGGAGAAGAAGGGGAATGACGAAATAGCTTACAATCTGGTGAACAACAAAGATTATGATGCACTAGAACTCAAACCCATAGCCCCTGCCCTGCCAACTTGAAAGCCCCTTTCGAAGATCGACCACTTTGACATTGCAGTAAAAACAGGTTACATGGAATCAAGCTTTATGAGATTAAATTTGGTGGCAGAAAACACCCCATAAAAGATTTCCAATGAATAAAGCACTATGTATTCTGTGATAATCGCATTTACAGTGGTTTGCTTTGAAGCAGTGGCATTACGCGAAGTAGTAGACATCGATCTGCCCGCCACTATAAGGTTGCAGTGGCGGGCAGATCGAGTACGGGATCGACAGATCGAGCAGAAAATCGACCGATCTAGCAGACTACCTGCCCACTGGCGCCTTTGGACTCGGTATAACAGATTTTCAGTTGTGATAATTATTTTCAGAATGCGGTGACATTTCGAACTATTTGACAAAGAAACGTTTAATATAAGTAGGAGGTCGTTCATGGGGTAACTTTCCGTGTAATCGCCGAATGTCTTGCACACACCCCCCCCCCCCAAAGGTGCCACTAATGTATTGCATTTTTATAATCCTCACAAAGTCCCTTTCAAGTCTAGGTAGACTGTGGAAGACACCGCAGGGCGTGAGCCCTACGTGGTCTAGCTTGACTGGGCAATCAAACCAGAAAATGTCTTTCTCGTGACTGAGATAGTGCTGAGAGCAGCCCGCTCTGGGACACCACTTCCGTCAGGGCTGTCAAGCCAGACAGGTAATAATCCTTCTATTCTGCGGCACTGTCTTTGCTAACCCTGCAACACTACTTTGCATTAAGTACGCACTGTCTATGAAAGGTACTGATCCAGTACGAAATTGCCAGCAACTTCCATCACGCGGCTCCATATTAAAGAATTGTACGTTTTGCCTATGCTCAGGAGGCCGGCACTAGTTTTAGCGATTATGGGAGGTCGGGACTTCCGTAATTTATGAATAGCTTTTAATTAAAAACAAGTTGCCATCATAACCCTTGAGATTGTGAAATACAACTGGAATGGTTCCATTTACAATGCAGCTTTTACAGTAATACTGTTAGCGACTTTCAGTTAAGTTAATCCTACAGCAGACTATAGTTGACATAATCGAGATATCACAGTTGTTGGGTTGCACAGAGGCGCCGAACTTGTCTTTTAAATAGCTCTCGAGGGTTTTTTTTCAGTTTTCGAATGATACATTGACCACAATCTTTCTTGTACAGCATCTGCAATCCTTAAGATAGAACGCGCCTCGGCGACAGATATTTCGACTCTCAAATTTCTACAGTACTTTTCTAATTTACCACTTGTGGGAGCTCATTTTAAAGCTCTTGGGGAAAGAAAAAACTTCACCGTCTTACTTTCTCGAAAATCCGAATTTCCCCCCCCCCCTCCTCCCCATAGAGTTAAAACAGGTGCGCAGATTTGGAAGATCATGACACAAGGATGGCGGCCATTTTGAATTTAAAATATCGCAAAATGTTCCAAACTTTGCAAGATGACCCCCATTTTTAGCTCTGCTTTCAGCGACGCGTAGCTTATCAAATAGGTTGATTATCCGTCGTTGTCCGTTGTCGGCGTCCGGCGTCCGGCGTCCGGCGTCGTCCATCAACAATTGCCTTCTCCTCTGAAACCACAAGTCCAATTGCTTTGAAATTTAATATGCAGTTCACTTGGGGTGACCTCACTTCACTTTGTTCAAATCATGGTGAAATTTGCATATTTGTATTTTTGGGGCATTTTTGGTGTTTTTGGTAAAAAAATCTTCTTCTCTGAAACCGCTTGTCCGATTGCTTTGAAATTTGATATACAGTTTGCTTAGGGTGACTTAAATCAGATTTGTTCAAATGGTGGTGAAATTTGCATATTTGTATTTTTAAGGCAATTTTTGTCATTTTTGGTAAAAAAATCTTTAAAAATCTTCTTCTTCAAAACTACTGGTCAGATAGCTTTTATATTTGGTACATATGTCCCTAGGGATGATCTATTTCAGATTTGTTCAAATTGTGCAGAAATATGCAAATTTGCATTTGTAAGGCAATTTTTGCCATTTTTGGTCAAAAAATGTATTTCTCAAAAAGTACTTGTCTGATAGTTTTGAAATTTGGTATACAGGTTTCTATAGATGAACTAAGTAATATATATTGAATTTCTGATGAAATCTGTAATTTTGTATTTTTGGGGCAATTTTTGCCATTTTTGGTCAAAAAATGTGTATTTCCAAAACTACTCATCTGATAGCTTTGAAATTTGGTATACAGGTTTCTACAGATGAACTAAATGATATTTACGGAAATAATGATGAAATCTGCAATTTTGTAATTTTGGGGCAATTTTTGCCATTTTTGGTCAAAAAATGTGTTTCTCAAAAAGAACTGGTCTGATAGCTTTGAAATTTGGTATACAGGTTACTACAGATGAGCTAAGTAATATGTATTGAATTTCTGATGAAATCTGTAAGTTTGTATTTTTGGGGCAATTTTTGCCATTTTTGGTCAAAAAATGTGTATTTCCAAAACTACTTATCTGATAGCTTTGAAATTTGGTATACAGGTTTCCATAGATGAACTAAATGATATTTATTGAAATAATGATGACATCTGCAATTTTGAATTTTTGGGGCAATTTTTCCCATTTTTGGTCAAAAAATGCGTTTCTCAAAAAGTACTGGTCTAACAGTTTTGAAATTTGGTATACAGGTTTCTATGAACTAAGTGTGATATTTTGAAATTATGATGAAATCTACAATTTTTATTTTTGGGAGCAATTGTTGCCATTTTCGGTCAGAATATTTTATTCTCAAAAAACTACTCATCAGATAGCTTTGGTTGACATGTTCCTAGGGATGAACGGATGTGATATATTCAAAGTATGATGAAATCTTCAATTTTGTATTTATTCAGCTTATTTTAGCCACTTTTTTCTGGACACTGCATTGAGTTATGAAAGATTTCCACCTTCTTCATCAACATGTGTCAAAAATAGTTATTCTGTACATAAACACAGCGGAGCTATATCGGCGCTAGGTCGCTTGTTTATTGTTTATTTGGTAAAGAGAATAGATGAAAGTTTCTTCGAGGAAAGTTTCAGCAAAAGTTCAAGTCTTTCACTTTCTATCTTAAGGTAGTATTCGCCTCGAAAGTGAAAGACTTAAACTTTTGCTCAAACTTTCCTCAAGGAATATTTCAACCATTCTCTTTCAAAATCAAGAATACAAATCGGGGGTTACCATGCAAATTTTGGTACTAGAGAAACAAATTATTTAAAATTTACCGATATCCTAATAGTAGTAAAGGGTACAGTATAGAACACTTGGGTAAGTTAGGGTCCTTTTTCCCATTACCTAGGAGACATACTTCATTTCACATGCTAGGGGGCTTCATTAACAAGCCTCTCTCATTGGTCCATTTAAATGCCGCAAGGGATATATGAACAGCAATGTGCTTTCCTGATTGGTCAGTTGCTTAATACGCTTAAAGGCGCCCTTCTCAATCCCAGGTTCTCGCATTAGCGAATGTGTCAATAGCCCATTTACAGTTTGTCAACCTTTTGTTTTCCATTGAATATTTCATCAAGTAACTAATATTTATATTAGATAAATCTGATAATTGAGTGGGGGCTTTAATACAGTAAAACCTATCAAAACCGAACATCAAAGGGACTGAGAAAACTGTCAGGTTTACAGAGGTGCCTGGCATATAGAGGTTCCTTAAACATAGGATTCTATGTGGAAGGGACTAGAAAAGATGTTCAGTATAGACAGGTTTCCAGATTAGACAGGGTTCAGTTTAGACAGGTTTCAGTGTTTATGCAAAAATGAGGGTACATAAGTTCTGAGAGGGCCATCTAAGGGCCAGTCTTGCTCTAGAAGTTCCCATCCTCAACAACAGCAACTTAACCCTTCATAACGATGGCAACTCAAAACTGTCACCGAGACTTCTGGAAGAGGATGGCGGAAGTGTTATTCAGTGAAGGCGTACTATTTCAACATTAAGACTAACACCAGCGTCTGGACAATGCCCACAGTCTCTGATCAAGATGAGAGGTATGCTGATGTTCCAGGAAGGAAGAGCCCTGATTTGCCAGAGCCTTCTCAGGAAGTTCCCCTGCCTGATCAGACTCCGTCCATTGAGCCATCAGCAGCTGCTTTGGTCCCTCAACCTTCCAAGCCTGGCACAACCAGTCAAGCAGGTGAGAGACAGTAGAGATTTCTTCTGCGTTACTCAGAGACGTCAGCTCAGATTGTGAGCATGCAAATGTACAGGGGAAATGTGTACGTGGGGATACGTGAATTCTTCAAAAAACCTGACACCAGTGTGTGAAGCTCACACAAAATCTCTACTGGCCAAGTGGGCCAGCAACTTTAGAAAATCACTGGCCCTCAAGAAAATCAGCTGGTCCGATCCTCTGGTCAAATCCAAATATACTGCACAGATTTTTTACCCGCGCTCAGTATAGGGGCCTAGAAAAGTTGATCGAAAAAAATTAAAAGACACCACTTCTAAAACTGATTTTGTGCCTTTTAATTTTTTTAAAGGAAAGCAAATGAAGATGACTATCGAAACCAAAAGTTTGGGCAACTGACCTTAGTGCCAAAAAAACCAAACCATATGAAATTAGTGAAACATATTAACCCCTTGACTACCAAGGCCAATGTATTCCTATATACCAGGCCCCTTATGTAAATATTGATAAAATATTGGGTGTGGTCATTGCATGAACACTGCTTAGAGTAAAAATTAAGTAAGTACCAATAAACCATATATTTTCTGAATTAGCATGAAATTTCCCACTTTTTCATACATAAGTTTTGTATTTCCAGGTCACGTGACTGATCACATGACACATCATGTGACCAGAGTTGGCAAAGAATATGAATATTTGAAGCATCAGGACGTGTTTTGAATCCATAAAATGACGCAAATTTGAATACAGTTGCAATTTTTATGGCATTGTCTTTACATATATGTAATAATAACTACCCTTTACTTTATTTATAGATGTACCTATTTAAGATTTTTCTCACAAAAGGCAGAATAAATGAACCACAAACATCAGCATCTGACATGATTCTGTATTTGAAAATCAACACATTTTATATTTGTAAACACCTGCTTTATGTCTTCCTTGCAGAAACATGCATCTAAAATGGTTATGATTTATCAAAAAATAATTCACAATATTTAAAAATACATTTTAGGGAACAACACATCACATGACCAAACACATGACCAGTCATGTGACCAGTCATATTGATAATATGGGTGCTATAAAATTTCACTGGCTTATTGTAAAAAATTGTATTTCCTCTAGTTTCATTCACGAATATTGCTGTTAATAGAACATATTTACATATAAATCATTTGTTTTCAATAAAGAAACATTTCATTTCATTAAAAAAAACAAACCATGAACATCTTCACAATCGTCCGTACTTCTGAAAACTGTAAACAATCAGCGCGACGCTTCTGTGATCAGCCTGACCTTTCAGGGTCGAGGTCAAGGGTCACGACATTTGCTTCCGGATTTTGGCCATACTCGGACGTACGGGGGCGCAATCACATTCAGGCCAGATCGGAATACATCAATCTTAGTCGCGCTGCGTGCCGACGCCGAAATTACGGGATTTTTAGCGACAAAAACGAAGCAAATACGCCTATTTAACTGTGCCGGATATTTCCGGCGCTCTAGGTATATGGTAATTCAATATGGCGCCGGATATATCCGGCGCCATAGGTAGTCAAGGGGTTAAACCGTTCTATTTCTTAAAACAGCTGTTAAGAACAAGTATTTCTAACTTTGAGAAAACGAGCACAAGAGTGGGCTTGAAATATGTGCCAACACGAAAAAGGTAAGCGTTCAGAACTTCGATCAGGGATGGTATAAATTTTGGCACTACAAACACCGGATCACACACAAATGGAGTCATTACAAGAGTTGACTCTTTCAAAAACGATTCCGGCTTCTCCTCTTCGAGGGAAGATAAGTATCATCAATCCAAGGAAGGGAATACAAAAAACTAGCACAACTGATGAAGAGAAAAAAATACTGGTGTTGAAACCCACGTGAAATTACGAATCACAATGTAATCTTCACAGGTGACCAAGGCAAATGGCCATCAAGGTCAAGTTACAATCAAGGCACTATTTTGCACAATGTTTAAATATCGGAAATTTACTTTCTAGTATCGAAGTTTGACGTCAAAAAATATTTCTGTCATACATAACAATCTATTACCGTTCTAATATCGATACTGAACCATACAAGAATGACTTGCCTTCTGTCGTGGCACGCCGGGTTTGCGATATTGCCGATATTTTACTTCAGGCTGATACCTATCGGCGATTTTTGGACTCTAATAATCGATACTAGACAATTCTAGAATGACTTGCCTCGGTACGTGAAATCACAGATATTTACTTGATATTTATCGGCTGTGACTCTAATATCTAGTAGTTGTAAATATCCGATATCATATAAAAGTGCAATGTCGCGGCGCGGTGTCCTCGAAATCCAGTTTACCTTGACACCGTCGATACGCTGAACAATTTCTCTTTAATGACCAAAACGAGATCTCGAACCGCACACGTGCTTAACAAATGGGGAGCATATTGAATAGCCCCACTAGAAAACATGAGGTTAGGTCTTTCGCCTAGATGCAGTACCGATCAGTCTGGTGAGCTTTTGCGATTTTCACGTTTGCAAATCTCTTGAAAGAATAAATTTCGTTTCTTTGAATAATTTTGTCAGGTATTTAGCTTAGCAAAACATTTGGTTGAACTTTCCATAGAGAAAGTTACTGGCCCACGTCCTTAGGAACAGCAGGAGATCTTTCAAGAGTTACTGGTCAGGCATGAAAACTGCTGGTCTCGGGCCATCGGGTTAGCGTGCTGCCGACACTGGAAAATTATAACGACAAAGAAGGGTATCAATTTGAATTTGGATCAGTGGAGTCGACTGAAAAGTATTGTGCAGAGTATCGATGAGGCTACCAAGACACTGATGTGCAATTGACCAGGTACTCAAAGAACCGTCTTTCATCCCTTTTTTCAGAGCCTTCCTTCAGCGATATGCCTAATGACTTGGACAGGAAAGTAGCAAGAAGAGTGGCAAATATATCTACGCCAAGTTTATCCTGGACGTACCAAGTCAATGCCATCATCAACGAAAACCGTGAGGGGTGCTGAGAAGACTACCTAACTCAGAGGGACCATGAGTGCCTGTACTATGGCGATACACCTGCAGGTCAAAGAGAAGTCATTAGCAAGTACTTTACGGATGCTGCCAAACGATTCAACATGCTGGCTGTGCAGAAATCTATTCTTGCAATTGCCGAACTGTGCTACATCACCTTGGATCATAGTGTCCCCCTTGGGTTACTTGATCTTGATGATCTGTTGGAGTTGCTGTACTATCACTGGAGTGAAGACCCTGAAAGATGTTTTGAAGCTCTATCGGACAGTCTGTCTATTTATGGAATGGTCTTGTGCAACAACATGATCACTGCAGTTTGTTCCAAATTTAGTTCTGCAAGCAGTTAATCATTTCAATTTCCTTGGCAATTTATAAATGTGTTTTTCTTCGGACATTACAAGTTTGCCAAGGACACTGAGAGACACTTGCAATAAAAATGGTGTTGTGTTTCATGTTTTTTGTCTTGTTAAACTTTGTTAACTTTGAGAAAATAAAATTTACTGTTATTGTTTAAAATGAAAACCAATAACTTGTCTGTCTATACTCTTTGTGAGCTAGCGAAGTATGATTGTTTATGAATGGGTATGTTTGATTGCCCCTCCCCTCCCCCTTTATGCCCATCATCCTTGAGAAAAAAATAGACACACATGCTTGGTATCTTCGATTGAACATGTTTGAAAAATTTATTGAACAGCAACAGGAAAGCCAACACAACAACTAGTAACAATGTAATGAATATGACTTCTAAGTCGAACGAGTCTGTAAAAAGTCAACATCATAAATGTCAAAATCAACACCGGTCAATTTTTCAATGAAATCATTCATGAGAAAGTCATTAAAAGTCAAGTCCTCAGTAAACTGCTTCACAATGTTCGACATGGACCATCCCCGGCAACGATGTAGCAGATAGTAAAGGACGTATTGTCCACACACTGGAGAAAGAGGTCCCTGGAACCTTTGTCTGTTATAGATCCAGTCGAGGGAGTTCCTGTTGAGGAATGCCTTGAAAGGTGACCGCTGGGTGGATGTCCGTACGAATCGAAATATTCACCACGGTTGCTATCGGCAAAGTAGAAAGCCACCCAGTGTTTCCCTGGTTTGGTACTTGGGTCCACATTGGCCACAAAGGCAGCAGGATAGGTTTTTAGTCAGGTCTTAGGCAATCAGTCTGATGGTTTCACCCCGTCAAAAGATGATGCAGTGTATCGATCTGTACTCAAGATCTCTTTCAACTTTAACGTATCCATCTTTCACTGGAGTCGAGGAATCAACTTCAGTAATCAAAGAGGATGTTGCGGTCTCTGTCAATTTCAATGATGTTATCAAGTTCGCCATACACGAGTAAATTCAAAGTATTTGGCAGGACTTGTCTGAACTGCAGTTCGATGCCCAGGTTGCCTTATTTGACCAGGTTCAAATTTCCTCCGTCGGCAGACAAGTCCGGTGTGAGATCAAATGCAAACAGTGTGTATCCATTGTCGTATTCACAGCGATTGATGTTGATTCCTTCATCCCTGCCTATTTAATTAGTCCCAGTAAACAGGGAATAGTAGGCCTATGATGAATGATTGACCACCAGCTTTGGTGAAGTCTCTAGTTTCAGGGGTTTGCTCGGAACTTGCTTTCCACTGACATTAATGACCAGCGACGTCATGCCGTAATGTTTGAAGTTGAAAGGATTTTTCTTGTCTGAACCGTTGAAGGCATAGTTGTCCACCAGTCCCAGAACACACGTTTAGGTAGCTGTCCCAAAAAGATGTGGTCTTTGTTTAAGGACAAGGTACCTTCAGGAATAGACAGAACCTTCATCACACAATGATGTATGGGTTACTTGGACGGTCCCTGCTTTAAAAGACCTATGACATGCCCCATACAACCAAACGTAAAGTCACTCTTTGGGTCTTGAAGTTAGCCTACGTCACTGTCTTGCATTGCGTATTGCCCCCTTGTCCAGATAAAACCGAGTAAAATTACGGGTGGGCGTGTACCCCTAACCCAACTTGTTGACTTTTTTCGGCTTTTCGAAGTTGAGCCGACGACTTATCTTAATATGTGCAAACAGTCTTTCACACCTCCGCAATTTCATGTCCATAAGGGTGTGAGGCAAGGGCTTCCTTTGCTCAGAACGTACACCAGCCACGCAATGCACGAGAGAACACTGTAAGCTTGATGTTTAGTTTGCTATAGTGACATGGTCTTTTCAGGAGATTACCAACGGTCACACGTCGCGTGCTGCCGATCGCCTCGCCGATCGAGTAAATTAAAATGACTGAAATTAAATGACTTGTCAGGGTATCTGATTAGGTGTACTATGCTTTCGTGCCAAATATGAGAAATTTCATCACGAAACATTTGCTAGTAAGGAAGCTTCCCGTCCCTACACAATTGTGAATGGTGAAGACGCCGATTCAAAATGGCTACCCGACTATGCGGCAAAAAGCTTTCCTTGTTTTTCTTTATCAAAACATGAAAAAAATAGGCCTAACACATCATTTTTGCTGAATTCGTTTGCTCTGAAAATGCATGGGAACATGGGTCGATTGCACCATTTGTCTCGTGCTCCAAGAAAGATAGTTCTGTCGAAGGTCGACGTCCAACACAGCTACACTCAGAGTGATAGTTTTCGGAAAGGGTAGTGAATTTCGCCCAACCAAAGTCGTTTCATAAATGACGAGCACTACGAATTCTTATTACCATACCCACGGTCCCTCATTTTGTGGAGGGACCGTGCAATACCTTTTGTGTTTATCGTCACAGTATTAACACGAAGGAAGGGTATATAGGGGGTCAAGTTGCAAAATTTTTGACCCCGTGTTGAGTGCATAGTATTCTGAATGCTATCGCAATAATGGGACGTCGTATTTGGAAAGTGAGTAGGGGCTAAATGTTGATAATTTGAAACTTCAAAACCCCAATTTTCATTTTCAATGTGTTTAAAAAACTGAATGTAAATATTTCGTGATAATTAGTTATGTTTGATATACGACATAACCATATTTTGACGTGTTTGGCGCTTACCTATGGGCTGTCTCTGTGTGTTGCTTTCGGCACCTTTTATCGTATGGTCTGGCTAACATTGCCAAATTTGTATAGCCCGAAATAGCTTCTACTAAGCAAACTATCAAAAAGGGACAGCAGTTTCACTTCACTTAATATGAGGTCACACAACTTGTAAAACGCTATCATTACGGAGCAATGTGAGTCCAACGAACAGAATGTGATTGCATGTCTGAAAACTGAGGTCGTCCGAAAACTGCACACTGAGTGTACTGTAAGCCTACTGCAGCTACAACACGCAATACATTGAATCGAAATACTCAGGTGCCGGATTGCTCCACATTTTATAAAACAAGTTCAACCGTGAAAAGTTACAACTAAGACTGATACTGCCTTATTTCATACAAAGAAATGAAAAGTAGGCTCGTTGTACTGTCAAATCTGTTCCGAGCATTCCATTGCCTTGTCCACTCGCGCTTTGTCATTCCGAGTCAGAATCTGACTCTGATTTGGAACCACTCGTCCCGGATGCCTGGGTTTACCTATGTGTCTTTAAGCTAATTCCCTCAAAATCACTTTCTGAATTCTGGTCAACACTGTCCTTGCTGGAAGCAACTTGATAAGTCCCTGCTGCTGGACCGCCAGTGTAGCTTCCTTGCCAGTGTTTACTGGGCGTCTGTGAGCACTGTTTCTAAAGCGGACTTTGTTGTTGTCTAATTTATACAAGGACCGCTAAATACATTTTTGTGACAATAGCGTTGTACAAATGACGTCAATTTTACCTGTTGGTCAGTATGCAAATACTGCTGCCTGGCTCGGTGCGAAGAGACCCCCTGATCACCAAGCAAGAAAAGGGAGTCAAATTTCGCCCTTCACACACATCTTTCCGAACTGACACAATATGCAATCCATAGACAGGTCCCCTAGCTGAGTTTTTGAAGGGAAAAAAATAAAAACTTTGGAAATCATGTCATAGGCCCTTTAAAGCTTCTGCATGGCCAAGCTGTACCAATTGACTGAGTTTTATTTTCCTGACCAGGAGTGTGGCTTCGTTGACTACAGCTTTGAAGCCTGGATTTTCTGCAGAGCTCACAAGAGAGAAGGCATTCTGGCTTCTATTGAGTTTCGAGACATAATTCGACACCATTCATTAGATACTTAGGCTGAAAGAAGAGATCTGAATGGATGGGTCCTACCATATAAACAACTTGACTGCCCGATGTGAGGCATATCGGTTTTTCAGTCCCTTGTTCACTTCTCCGCCTTCTTTAGTGGGGTCCACTTCATCCATTTTCAAGTGATAGTCCTTGAAGAATAGGGCTGAGCAATATTGGTGTCTTAGGCCTCCTTACCATAAATCAACAAGGTCTCCAACATCACTTGGTAGGGGTAAGTAGGGAGTTGTTGGATATCATTTTGCTATTGAGATGTACATCCACCTGGCTGAACAGTGAATGGAGCCACAAGTTGACGGGACCCACTGCTGCGTCTTCACCGAGGTTAGTACCATCAGCTTTTGTAATCTTGGCCTTGATCAGAAGGAGTGTTGAGGACAGATCGATGTAGTCTTCCCTGAACCCGAAATCACAAATCGATGGGTCCCGATTCCACAATGTGGGTCAGGGGATGCACTTCTTCCCATTGTCTCTCTTCCACACTGGTCTGCGTTGGAGGAACTGTGAACAAGTCAAGTTCACTCTTGGTACACTCACAGGAGTGTTTGTGAAGAATGCCAATGCCACGTTAGTCAAAAATGTCAGGAGATCTTCTCTTTTGCTTGGCTTTGGAGGAAATGACTCTTTGTTTTAGAGCTTACGTTTTATACCACCTCCGGAAGAATTGAATATCTGGAACCCAAGCCTGTCATCAACTGTTTACTTTCCACAAACCGTGTTTTGCCGAGTGCTTGATGTTACGTCCACTGAGTGCATCACCTGCAATGTTGAGTCCTGTTTTCAACATCTGTCTCCCTAGGACTTTAGCACCTTGCAGTGGTGTGGCTGCACAGAAGAGGCCTCCAAAATACCACCCAAGCCATATCCTCTCTGCACGGCTGCCCCTGGAACGATGCTCCATTTCCCACCTGATCCAATAAAACTTATTGTATGTGGCCGGATTGCTTTCATAGATTTTACGTCTATACGGCATGGTTCAGGCTACAATAGTGTAGGGCGTCGTTTTCTGAAGGCTAGTGTCACGATCACTTTCCCACCTTGAAATGGCACTTTCTGACCCATGTCGTCTCTTATGTAGACTTCTACCGTATCAAATTCGCGGTTTCTCAGGGGAAGAAAGTATGGCGTGTGGAAGGTGCGGTTGATCATCTGTCCATGGATCCCTTCCACATTTTCTATTCTCAACAGGGGTGCAAAGGTATCCCACCAACTGGTCGTCCACTAGGTCGCAATACACATACAGAGAAGAGAGGTTTCGAACACTGAACATGAAAGGTGCATCGTTCTTCTGCCTCAAGATGTATTGGGATAAAATTCTATGATTTCAGCCAGACCTGGTAGAAAGTAGAGGCTGGTACCGTCACTCACATCAGCGGTTACTTTCCTAGACACCGGGTTGAAAGTCAACTGGATGTTGTCGGGTAAACCTTGCTCTCTCAGAGTGGTCAGTGTAATTCCAAAATCATCGTAGTAATCTGCAGGTATTTTGACAAGTGTTTTTCTATGGTCTTGAATTTTGTATGCCAGCAAGTTTCTGCCCTCGACCACGTTGTATCAAGAGAAAGGGTAGTGTATGTCCATCAATGCCACTTTCCAGTTGCCCTGCAGAGAAATGTGTTTGGGTAATTTCATAGTGTAGCCTGTCACTGCATTGTCTGAGAAAACGTCCATGGACGCATTGCTCAGTAGCGTCATGAAAAACGGATGTTCAGCCATGATGAAAGTGGGGGCCAGACTGTGACTGTCCAGACAGAGTCATCCCTCTTATAGTTTTGCCAGATCCCCTGACCCAACTCTTGAATTTGGATGGCCAACCATACCACTTGACCAGATATTCAGTCTTGCCCTTTCTCTTTCTTGTTTTGAGTATTTTCTCCACTTTGAAGACGTCGTCCTCTTTCTTGAGACTTTTTAGTTCTTGTTCATAGAAAGTACCTTCTTATTCCTCCTCATCAAAATCTTTCAGCTTGTAAAGAGGTGGTCGACTGGAGATCTTTTTGATACAGTGAAGATTTCTTCTGTCCACTTTGGCCAATAACCTTTCTTGAACATACGTTTAGTTTTGCTGATTCTCACTTGTTCTCCCACACTGAATTTGAATTTCACCGTTTTCTGTTCATAGTCACTGTACAGAGTATCCCACACCTCTTTTTCATTGGTCTTGTTGACAGACGCTGGTTTTCTCTTGATGCTGCGATGCCAAGTGTTGTTGTAAGATTGCATTAGCTGAGGAAGCACCGATAGGTAGCTTAGGGTGTTGTTTATGGTAAAGTACTTCCACATTGAAACGCTCAACCATAGGAGCTTTCGTTTCATTTCCGGTGGTGAAAATTGAATGTCTTCATTCTTCAGAAATTTCTGAAATAGGTTGTTCACGAATTCTTTGCCTTGATCCGTTTGTAGTTTTTTCTGGTTTTCGTCCAAAGTGGCCCCTCATTTTGTCTTTCAAGGGAATGGCCCAGCCATACTTAGATAAAATGTTAATGCAGGTGAGGATGTATCGGAACCCTGAATTGTATTTTGCTAGTGAACTGACATCTGCAAGATCAGCTTGCCACTGTTGATCCATTCCACCGACAATTACTCTAGCCCTTGGAAACTTCCACCTCACTGGTTTGTGTAATGTGTAAGTGTCCTGATGTTGCATCTTTTCTCTCACTTTCTGACAGGTGGTCTTTATTCCCTCTCTTTTGCAGCACGGTAAACAGCATCGATTCCTCCAAAACTTGCGGAATGACTTTGATCGTAATACACCTGGCTTAGGTGCTGATCCAAGTCCGTCAATTTGGTCACAGGTTTCATGTTTGATGACGATGGATCCAGAGCAGCAAGCACAGAGGCACCTCACCCGTTTGAGGACATCGCCAAGGGATATAGAAGGTGGACAACACTCCAGACAGAGGTTTCCTTTGGAATGACTATCATCAATTGTCGAGTGATGTTTTAAAAGTTGAGCTGATTCCCTGTCATGGATGATCGATGTCGTGGTCTTGCAGCAGTAGAAATGACAGGATGTATCTCCCTCTATCTGTTTCTTTTTAGCGGATGATTGTCAAGCAAACACTCCATGATTACCTTCATCATCATCACCTCTTGCCTGAAACAATCCTTTTGATTTTCGCTGAGACTGAATCCAGTTCCATCTTTCCTTGTTGCCAATCAGATCTTGTGGTACATTCATGTCAGACAGCACTCGGGCAAATTGTTGCCACCCTCTGAAGGAGCAAGTGTGCTTTTCGTCAGAGGGATTTCGGCACACTTTCCATAACATCCTGCTCCACACTATCCAAGGGCTTTGGCTTGCCAATGCCTTCCTCTTCTGTGCCCTTATCTAATGGAGACCCTGAAGAAGACACAGCGGTAGTGGTACCCATTGAAGTTTCAGAGGGGAGGATGCTGATTTTAACAGGTTCCTTCCTTTTATCAATGTAAGCCCTGTACTGCTGAAGAGTCTGTTGGTACAGTTTTGCCTTTTCATCATCGGTGATGTCTGTTCTTTCCAAGATTTGTTGCATCTCCTTATCCAGAGAGGACAACATCTTCATCACGGGTTTGTTGTTTGATTCTGCTGTAGTTGTATAGTATCTAGTAATTCCTGTGGCACACGTGCTATCTTCTTGGCATGTTCCATGGGCATGGTGACAATTTACTTAAAAAGGAGACTTCCCAACACAGACAGCACAGGCCCTAGGACGGCTGAGAGAAATCCACCCTTTTGCACAAGTATCTTCTTCTTCTTTGATGTTGAAACCTTTTTATTTGACAGTGTGCGAAGATGATGTTTGTATTTGCTCAATTTTTCTTTTGAGCAATGACAGAGGAACGCTCCCCCGAAGAATGTTCAGACAACATTCACAGAGGCAATGGATTAAGTCGTTACTGGCTCCCTCGATGATCCCCCTCTGTTGCTTTGGATTGCCCTTGGCTAACACAGAGAGAAAATGAGCATGTTTTCTCATTAGCTGAGACATGATAAAATGATGGCATTTCATCTCATTATGTCTATTTTATGTTTTCTGACATAAACAAAGGCAGTCTCTCCTGGAAAGATGTTGTGCGCAGGCCAAGGACTTCCGGTGTGTTGGGTTTCAGGTCAATGAGGAGATAACCATAGGGTTCACAGGAGGCATCGGTGAAAGCTTCTTGGATGAAACGGGTGTGTCCTGGGTACATCTGTTTGGCTAAGTGAGTGATCTGTGATCCATCTCTTGGATTTTTAAACAAGACCAGATAATGTGAACAAGACCAGATAATGTGAATTCAGAATCATGGTTCGAGTCTCTCTGCCTTGATGAAACAGATTTGTAAGATAAGCCTGACAGAGAGATAACGATGATGAGAACCTTTGGTGAACAGATTGGTAATTCTCTTGTCATTTCCAGTTTCTGACATCAGATCATCAATAATCAATGTCGGATCGGTGAGGGGAAAACATACTATCCAACTCTTCAGGAATGCCTTCAACAAAATGAATGCTAGGGATAAGGGCAGCCAGTTGCGTATAGGCAGGTTGGTATTCTCAATAGCACCAGACAATACGCCCAGGAGATGGAAAAATCATAGTTTCCATTCCTTCAGCAGTCATTTGACAAATTCGGTTTTGCCTGACTGTGTGGGTCCACATATGAGAGCGTGAATGGATGTTGTAGTCTTGCATCCATGATTGACTTGATTGATGTTGTTCAGACAGTAGACGAACGATTTGTATCAACAGACACATCAACTGAAGAGTGTCAGATTGTCTGGCCACTTTCAAAAATCTGTCTTTCAACTTTGTCTTCAATATTATGCACTTGAGATGATTTGCTAGTCTTACGAGATGTTTTGCTTACTCTAAAATGGTACTAGCTTATACTAGAAAGAAATGTTCTAATTTCTTGACAGGGGGAGGGCAAAATAAGGCCCAAGGGGCTGAGGGGCCTTCAAAGGGTGAAAAGGGGAGGAGGGAGTTCATAACAGGAAAGTGTGATCTCATTCAATGACAAACACCAATCTTCCTAGGTGGCCTCGGGGCAGTGGGGCCCACTTTTTTGCCTTTGGGGTAAGGGGACACACAAAAATTCTTCGTTTGAACTGTAACATGTTAAGAAATGAATTTGCTAACAGTATCAGTGCGGTCTACACATGTACCAGCCAAGCTGATAAGCTCATCACTCTGTATCTCAACACCATTGCATTGAGGATTACAACAGAAACCGTAGTTGGTATTAACCAAAAACAATTTAATACTGAAGGGGAAAATCATTAAAAGTTACAGCTTCTTGTTATTTAACGTTGAAATGAATCTTTAGTGATTTGGTGTTGATTTGTTTCTATGTCTGTGTATGAGAATGTGCATGGCCCTTGTGACATAAAGGCCAAAATGTAGCCCCCCCTGCCCCAAGGGCCAAATTAAAAGAGTTCTCCTGGCCATTGTATTTGACACTTTGCCACTTTTGATTCAGTTGTCTAATAAATAGATACATTTGTCTTGCAGAGCATGTCTTTGATTTAATTTGAAAAAACTGCACCCACGTTAACAGAGGGAGGCTAAAACAATTCATTGCTGTTTCACTACTTGAATTGTCAGGGAGGCATGCAACAACAACAACAACAAAACCAGGATTTTCTCATTTCTTGACAGAGGGAGGGCAAAATAAGGCCCGAGGGGCTAAGGGGCCTTGAAAGGGTAAAGGGAGGGGTGGAGGGAATCCATAAACAGGAAAGTGTGATCTCATTCATCGACAACGACCAATCTTCCAAGGTGGCCCTCGGGGCAGTGGGGCCTACTTTTTGGCCTTTGGATAAGGGGACACACACACAACACACACACACACACACACACACACACACACACACAGACACAAGCACACAAACAAAGAACATTCTTACTCATTCAACAAATGTTTACACACAAACATCAACAAATAAATTCAAACCAACCACTTAATCAGTTCAAATGAACTAAATTGACTTTGGTTTATTGCATATCAAAAGATAAACCAGAAACTGCTTTTTTGCTGTGTTACCATGTAAAAAGCCATTTGAAAGGTGCAATTTAAAAACAAAACAAACTGTTGACCTCTCATGTTTAATTTCAAATTCAATATTTGAAGTTTGTTTTCATTTGCAAATATGAATCACATACATTTAAAGACTATAGAAAGTGTCTGAAATATACAACTACAAGTCTTACAAACAGAATGATTAGAATACATTTGCAAAAATATTGATCAGGAGATTTTTTTCAAGTTGTCAAACTACCCATGAGCAAGATCAATTTTAAATCTACTGAATTTGATGTTGTGAAAAAGTATTCTTTATAAACATTATACAATGAATTGCTGGAACATACATGAAAATTTCGAAAACATTTCACTACACTTCATTGCATTAATCACGATTAACTGGAAAGAATAGCACTTAACATATATGTCATGGCTATAAAATAAAATTTACAATAATTTGTTTGTTTGACTGAAATCTACAAACCCTCATGATGGTTGCATCTGTGTCATAATCTATAAGTGTTGCAACTCATCCATTTAACTTATGGATAAATTTGGGTTAAGGGGGGGGGGGCTTTAATGTAAAGAAAAAAATACTGTAATAGAAATAAGGTTGTCCAAGTGTATGGTGAGATACCACATACTTCAGAAGTTGATATGATTTCGTCATATCATATTTCTTCATGATGGCAGAAATAAAACATAACCTGAAAGGTACCTTCAACACAATTGGAACTATTTTGTGATTATAAGATTTTGAGCATTTTGTTATAATCTATTTAAAAATCATCAATGTAACAGTGTTTTTGTGTGAAGACGAGGGCAAATTTTATAAATTATTGATAATTGCACAATCATCAAATACATCTCTAACAAATTTTACATTTTTGTCTAGCTTTTCGCACTCTCAGGAAAGAAGAACCCATTAAATGTAACTGATTTGTCAATTTTGTTTAGGTTTAAGTGAAAATACAAATTCCCTTTCCAAGGTTGATTTGTAGGCATTTGCTATTCTCACCAAACGATGCATGATTCAATTTCAAATTCTCGATTGGAAAATAGCCTTCTTCCTCTACCCAAATCAGTTCTGCTGTAGTGTATGTTTTTGGTGATCTCTCTTTCAAATGATTTGGTAGATGTTAAGAAAATGTCTTGTACATTTATTTATTTCATATATAAGGAAATGAGACCTGGTAAATTTGATACAACTACCCTTTTCTTGTGAGTGTGCTAATTAATGCTGGAAAATTTTAAAAAATCGCTCAACTATTTCAGCCTTTCTATTAAAAATGAACTATTTTTGTAGATGCAAAGAAATGTAATCAATATCATTTGTCTGTTGAAACCTTAAAATATTAGCAGCAGGAACCAACAGTTTTTGTCTGGAAATTTTAGGGGCTGTACAGAGACGTCTCTGCAGTTTTCAGGGACCACTCCGAGGAGACCCTACATCTTTTAGAGACCACACTGACATGACCTTGAAACTTTCAGGGACCACCCAGATGTGACCCTGAATCTTTCAAGGACTATCCTGATGTGACATTGAAACTTTCAGGGACCACCCAGATGAGACTCTGAATCTTTCAAGGACTATCCTGATGTGACCTTCGCTCATTAGCTTCTGGATTCAGAAGCATTACTTGGTAAAGCTGACAGGCAGACGAATCACTGAAAAGATTTGGTCCAACTTCCTGCACATACAGCGTCAATATTCATGACGGTTGAAGTTAAGATTATGTAATGGCTTAACACGACGTCCTTATCGCTCCGATGTGTGACTGGTCGGCCGGCGCCGAAACACGTCTTTGCGTATTTATCACGCGACGAGATCTACAAGGCATGTTCTCCCTGGCATAAATGTGATGAACTGGGCAGTGGCTGAACCTTCAGTCGACTTAGACGAGAAGCCTTGACGATTAATGGTAATGTACTCGCTCGTTGAAGTATGATGTCGCTAGCCGACGCGCCGCTGGTCTGAACAGTAAACAATTCACAAACAATCATTTCATGATGGCATATTCCATTTTAACCTACAGGGGCACCTAGGGCGCATCGCGCGATTGTGTAAGGTCCCGGGTAAGGTACATGTTGCTCTTTTATGCTGTAAAGTTTTTCCACCGTTTAAAATACTGTGGTTGTATGTTACAGTCTTCATGATTAATTTGGAGATGTAGTCAATGATACTTTTCTCGTTAAGCGAGACACCGAATCGTACACCAACTAATATGGTCCTTGCTAATTAACATAGTAAAGGTCACGGGTCACATTGTTGTGAGACTCTGCATTGTTTCAAGTCGAGTGTGTAAACGGCGCGACGTTCGAATGAATTTTGTCCACTGCACTTATTCCTTCAACGGGAAAGGTTGCCGATTCTGAATGTAGGACGTCCATTACCCCAATTATTTAATGACAGGACTACATGGAAAGCAACGGAATACTGGATATCGCCAATGACTTTGATGTCTTTTACCATGGTCCTTTGTGGAGTGACACTGACAGTGCTGTTCCCGATCTCGACAATGTCAGCAACTGTTATCGTAGCGTGAACATGACTAAGACTATGAGTCCTTGAAACTTTCAGGGACCAACCTGAGGTGTCCCTGAATCTTTCAAGAACTATCCTAGTGTGACCTTGAAACTTTCAAAGACCGCCATTGCTAGACGAGTCCTTGTAACATTCAGGGACCACCCTGATGTGTCCCTGGATCTTTTAGAGACCACTCTGATGTGACCTTGAAACTTTCAGGGACCACCCTGATGTGTCCCTGAATCTTTCAAGGACTATCCTCATGTGACCTTGAAACTGTCAGGAACCACCAAGATGAGTCCTTGAAACTTTCGGGGACCACCCTGATGTGTCCCTTAATCTTTTTAAGGGACCACTTAGATATGACCCCTAAACATTTTTTAAGGACTGGCCTAGAGAGGCACTTTGAAATAGTTAAGAACAATCAGATATGATCCCAAACCTTCAAATGCATCCAGGTCCTCCAAACAATACAGCAATCATCAAGTTTTGACCTTTCATCTTGACATTTTCAAGAATGTGTATCAATGAGATGAATTATCCTTAAAAAATTGTCAAAAGGATAAATTTACAATTTTTGAAAAACAGATGGCTTTAAATACTACAAATTTTTATATACTACTTTAACATTTAATTCGATAATTACAGTTTTGATATTTTCACTAGAAAAATGATAATTACTAAATGCTTTGAGTAAACCCTCTCTTAGAGAGCATTTTCTGGGACTTTTACTGTTCATCTAATAATCACAAAATAGTTTCCAATTGTGTTCTTCTAATAAGTATTAAATCATAGTTCTGCTTTCAACTGATCTTCAAATAATATTCCATGCTCTTTTCCTACTCTGTGACCCAAGCATTGTTTCTCAGTGATAATTAATTACAGTATCTTTCAGGTATTTAATCTAAATTTCCATGATGAATACTTCGATGACTGCCTTGGAACAACACAAATATTACTATGGATCCACATTACTTTCCTGATGTATCATATTTTAGTTGTGAAGCAAGGAAATGTTGTGTCACTGTCACTGATTGTTTCTTCTCACAAACAAAACGGTTATTCTCCCAAGCTTTGAAAATGTCCTTCAAATATGTCTAAATATGAATCAAGCATTTTTTGCAGAAATGATAGTCCGTAACGAAAAACTTTGATGTTGAATGTTTCACAGGTACAGTATTCTTGAAGGAGGACGGGTCGGGGTGGGGTGGAGTAGATGGTCACATGGACGTTCCTTGAGACACGATTATTTCACTGGCATCGACCTAGGGATGAGTTTCTAATGATGAAAGTCTCACGTCTACAACCTAGTCATCCACTTTATTTCTTGACGATCAGCAGATTAGAATCAACGGCCACCTGAAAAGAAGACAAATGATCAGAAGAGTGTAATGAAATTCATGGAGAGTTAAACAGCTGAATGCATTGGAAAATAAATCTCAATCTGCACCAGATCATGTTATTAACCCTCACCCCTCCCCCAGCCCATGGTTCTGTATAATTATTGTGGAGAAGGTAATAGGTAAAAAATTTAAAAATAATAATAATAATAATAATAATAATAATAATAATAATAATAATAATAATAATAATACAGTGACGTGATTTTCTCTTTAAGAATCCATCGACAATATAAATGAAATATGACACTGCATAAATAAAATTATTTCAAATTTAGTAAAGGTGACTTTAACACTTAAAGCAAGCAAACAATACTGAATACAAATAATAGCACAATATAAATGTAAAGTATTGTAGATATATAATGTTGTTGTGTGTGTGTGTGTGTGTGTGTGTGTGGTGTGTGTGTGTGTGTGTTACATATAAATTTGCTTGCAATTTACATCAGTGTGTGATTTGTTTGAAGCTCTTGTTCATCGACGGAAAAGAAATATTTTGAAACGATCAACCTTTAGATTTTTCGGGGTTTTTTGTTTGATTAGTCACTTATTTTAACTTTCACAGTCATCATAATTTTCATAGATTTATTTTTTACCTTAGGAACACAGGTCTGAAACAGAATTTTTAAACAAGTATAAACAAGGTGATATAGTACTTATTGCTTTTAAACTATGAAAGCTCTCATTCAAAACACGGCATAATTTCCTTTGTGTTTCAGTGTCACCTTACATTTGGTGCTAAAGTCAATGAACTTTGAACTCAACGCAGAACAAAAGTAAAAACTGGGCAGCAAGGCGTTTGCTTATTGCTTACTACTTTGCGTGAAAACAAATCACGTCTGATATTGTAACTTGTTAAAGAAATTGGTGATTGTACAGTTTACCACTTTATCAGGATAACATATTCAATTTTAAGAAACAAACGAAGTTTGTGAACATTTATAACCAGACGGTAGATCAGATAGGAGACGTTTGAAATGACATCAAACAGAGGCCGATTTCGATTGAAGAACAATAGACTCAGTACACAGCATAACAACACGGACTTGCATAGAAAGTTTCCGGTATCATGCACGGCTTACACTGATTTGTGGAACGGAATGAGCGGAACGTTCAGAACGGAATGGAATAGCCACACCGAAAAGAAAAAAAGTTTCTCTTAATTAGAGTCCATTTTTTTCGCCCTGAATTGTGGAGTGAGACAGTATGGAATTTAGGATCTAAAACAGAAATTTGGATCTAAATAAAATATCATTTTTCAACCCTTACAGTAATGCATCTGTTTTTCGAAGTTTCTCTTGCCGTGATGAAAATGGTGAATAAGACTACTAATAAGAACTTTTATTCCATAGAAACACACTTCGGGAACAGTGGTAACACATGTACAATAAATCAAACACATATAATTAGGCAAGACTGCTCCCGAACTGCTGCTGGGAATGAATAAGACTACTGGACTGAAGCTATAATTCAAATCTGAAACTACACCTGAATCCAAACCTCACCCTTGATATCGCATCTGCTGGAGGACCATGAGGCATTTGAGCTGGCGCACAGGCGTTCTGTTGAGTGGGTAGTTTGTAAAAGTATAGTTTCTGCTGCGTTCCGATGTTAAGCTACGGAAGAGAACGTCCGAACGTAGCATAACTACACTTTTACAAACTATCCACACAACAGAATGCCTTTGAGGTGGCGGTCTATGTAATAATTCACCTCGATGGCATGGCGTCTAATTACATTTGGCGCGGTGAAAAACAAGGGAGGCGGTGACGGATTGTAACTTTTAAAATTGATACATTGCAACTGCATTGCTGACTGTGTGTTCATTGGCGCGGATGCCACCCCTTTGTTTTTGTTGCCGAGGTCTGCAGACTTAGAGGAGCACCAGTTGATTGGGGGGGGGGAAGATGTGAATATGGAGGTGAAGACAATTTTTTTCACCCATTATGACAGCATTTTTTTCAAAAGCATGCTCGCGCAACAAATTATTTTCTGCATAACTGAAGGTACTGCAATATATTGAATTTGTTCTCAAAATGAAGAGCACGTGCATATGTTGTGCATGTCAAAGTTCATTCATGCAACCTGTAATCTTTATTGCAGAATTTTGCATATCTAATCCCTTCTCATGTTAGAAAATTTTTAAATATCCAGATCTCAAAGATCAAAATACTAAGGTCGGTTCTAAACATTCATTTTTGGTAATTCCAGCACCTCGCATCACATTTTTTGCCTTCATCTCAGGGAAGTGGTAACATTTCTTTTCTCACTTTGGGGTTTTGCAGCAAATTATTTTATCATTCTCCAGGGGGAATGACAATATTCCCCCTCCCGAATCCTCCAGCCCCTCCTTCAGAAATCAAATGATTCTCCCCTTAGCATGCTCGGTAAAAAACGTGGGGCTGAAATCAATCTATCGATTGACCAAACAACTAGGTCAAAGGACATCAGTAATACATACAAAAGGCATCGCTCATACTTACATACACAGTCGATCAACGTGTTAACATGAAACTACGGCCGTTTTGCAATTTTAGTCATTCTTTTGTGATCAGTTTTTGAAGGCAGGTAGTGTTTACACCCTAATTGTCGTTGTATACCGTACACATGCAATTATCGTTTGAAAAGTATGTTGAGCTATTGCGATAGTACAAAACGGAGTGCACAACTACATGTTGGCCATACACGCCCTCTTTTGGGTTGACCACCCCCCTCATATTTGTTCAAAGTTAAAGTTATTTTTTTAATTTTTTTTTGTTAAAAGTTCTTAAAAACAGTTTACCCAAAAAATAAAGTTTCCCTGTTCAGAAATAAAAGTTTGCTGTGGAGAAATAAAATTTCTTAAGTGTGACCAATGAGGAAATTTGGCCCACACTACGTTCTCTGCTTTTTAAAGCGCCATCTATCAACAACAAGGGCATACGAAAGTCTGGCTGTATAGAACCCGGATGTTGTTTTCAAAATCGGCCATTTTCTGAGCCTGTGGACGGAGAGGGGTACGGGGTGCGAGAGCGTGGATTTTTCTGATACAGGTAGCGATATTTGTGCAGTCTCGTCAACGAAAATTAAGCATTGAAAATCGTTATTAGTTGAACCATCTGTGAATATACTCTTAAAGCATATTTCAGTCAGGAAACAGCAAAGAAAGGAAACAAGTCGGCGTTCGTAACATTTGCTCAGCGATTTACCTATCTGTGTACATAGGCATTGCTCTGAATGAGAATTTTGTCGTCTGCCTGGTCGTCTGCCGGCTGGTTTTGTAACATTTAAATATGGCGGCCATTTTGAATTCAATATAATAACGTCTTGTACAAGAAATCTAGAAGTTTTGGCATTTTTACAACTCTATATCAGTTTTTGGCTCAATTTCAAAGCCCTTACACATTGTGACCTTCACTGTGCAGTAGTTCATATACAACCAAGACATTCGGTCAAGTATGATCATTTGACCATTCCAATAACAAGTGACTTAAGCTGGGATGACCATCCATATTGTTGTGCTATATCACAATATGTCATGATGGTAGTGCATATGTACTTAATGTCTAGATTTACTCCGTAATGATGAAAAACATTTAGAAGAGTGAGTAAGCCTGTGACTAGCTTTCATTTTAGGCCTATGGGATCATGTTTTGCTATATATGTAACTACACAAATACATATATGATTATGATGCACAGGGTTTAATTTGGAGACCATAATACAATTGTTCAGTGAAACTGCCTCGTGTACGCTAAATTGTTGTGTGGTGGCCATGAATAAATCTATAGAATTAATAATACATGATCAGTTTCTTTTCAGCCTAATAATAGCATTTTGTGGATTGACTATATTATAATGTACAGTAACCAATGTCAATGACATTGTCATTGATGGCAGGCTCAGGGCAGTATATTCATTTTCTTTAATTTCATAAATTTAATATTGTTATTCTAGAATGCCTGGTGGTGGTAGTCAGAGAGGCAGGTCAGTAATGAGATGGTCTCAGGACCATATAGAGAATGCTGTGGAAGAAGTTAAGGCAGGAAAGATAGGTTATAGGGAGGCAGAAAGAAAGTACGGTGTCCCTAGAAACACCATAAAAAGAAGAGTTGTTGGTAAAGTAGCCATGGTAGCTAGGCCAGGACCTGCAACCATCTTATCAGCTGAAGAAGAGAGTAAATTAGTGACGTATCTACTTGATATGGAAGCCATGGGATTTGGCTTAACTGTAACTGACACATGTAGACTAGCCTATGAGATAGTAAGCATAGACCCAGCACGTAAACATCCATTTAATAGAGTAACAAAGACAGCAGGATATGACTGGTTTCGTGCATTCTGCAACAGACACTCTGAAATATCCCTGCGTTCTCCAGAGGCACTTGCTGTTCACCGCGCGCAAATGGGAAACGTAGAAGTGAAGAAAGAATACTTCAGTAGACTTGATGGAGTATTGACTGACTTACAATTGAAAGATAAACCAGGCCAAAAAAAAGAAAAAGAAATGTTTCTGGTCAGCGCGCGCGTCACTTGAAACAACAGCGCGTCACCGTTTTTTTTCTTTCTGTTTGTGGCCGGCGGCCGTGGCTGACACCGAACCAAAATGGCTGAAGAGAAAGAGAAAATTCTTTGGGGGCATGATCAGTGACTGCATGAACAGTATATATGTGACTATATTGAATAAACTATAAAACTGACCCTCCTCCCTCCCTTGAGGAAAAAAATAAAAAAAATAAAAAATAATAAAATGCGCGTCGCCGCACCATTTTTTAAAGAAAGACCTGACCAGAAACATTTCTTTCTTTTTTTTTGCCTAAACCAGGTCAAATATATAATGCTGATGAAACAGGCATTTCTCTTGTTCCAAAGGCAGGGAAGATTATTGCCAGAAGGGGTAAAAAGAATATACATGTCCAAACTAGTGGAGATAAAGGCATCAATACCACTGTTCTAGCATGTGGGAATGCTTCAGGAAATGTACTACCACCATTCATTATATTCAAAGGTGAACGACTGTCAGCAGATCTGATGTTTTCTGCTCCACCAGGGAGTGTATTTGGCTACAGCACATCTTCTTATATTGATGCTGAATTGTTTTACAGGTGGTTTGTATATTTCCTGAAGAATATCCCGCCTGTACGACCAGTAGTATTACTAATAGATGGCCATGGATCTCACATTTCTCTTAAAGTGATCAAACTTGCCAAGGCACACAGTGTCACTCTGTTTTGTTTTCCTCCCCATACAACCGCTCTATACCAACCACTAGATGTGTGTGTGTTTAGGCCTCTGAAAATCAAATTTGCAAAGGAAGCAAAAAAGTGGATGCACTCACATCCTGGCAAAACTCTGAGCAGAAATGATTTCTGCAGTGTCTTTAGCATAGCATGGATGCACGCTATCACTCCAGCCAACCTCGTGAGTGCATTCAAGAAAACTGGAATACATCCATTTGATCCAGACCAGATAACACTGGGAATGCTTGCCCCTTCAAAGGTGACAGAGGTGGAAAACAAGCAAGGGGACTCTGATGTGCATGATCAAAACAACAGTGCTGATGTGTGTGAAAAGGAAAAGCAGCTAGATCTAGATAAAAAATCACTTGGTACCATCAGTGGAATTTTGGTATTCCCAAAAATGACAAAAGAGGTAGAATCAGGGGAGGGACAAAAGAAAAGCAGAAGGGTGAGTAAATCCAGAGTGTTAACTCAGGATGAATTCATTAAAGAAATGGAGGAGAAAGAGGCTCAAGAAATAAAGCAAAAGGAGGAAAAAGAAAACCGTAAGAGGGAAAGGGAGAAAAAGCGTGTAATCAGATTAAAAGAAATAGCTGAAAGAAAGGAAAAGGCAGCTGAGAAAAAGCTACTGCAAAAGGCAAAAAAAGAAGAGATTGAAAAAATAAAACAGGAAAAGAAATTGGAAAGGGAGGAGAAAAAAAGGAAAAGAGAATCTGAAAAGAAAAAAAGTAGTACAAAGAGAAAAAAATGTAAGACCAGTACAGCAAATAAGAAAAATAAGAATGCAAAACTTGAGAAGGTGCCTGATGATTTTGATAATCCTGAGAATTATTGTGGTTCATGTGATGGTAATTTCTATGATGATGAAGCAGAGGAGGAATGGATTCAATGTCAGTATTGCTTTAAGTGGTTTCATTGCCTTTGTCAAGGCATGTTTGGTGACAACAGAGGCAAATTTTTGTGCGATAAGTGTGAAATTGAAATATTTGAATCCTGAAAATTTTAACGACTTGATGAATTTCAAATTTTCCTTGTTGAGGAAAACAAATCAGCCTTAACTGCAGTTTTACAAATGAATTTTTGCTGTTTGTTGTTTGAATAAAGTTAACTTGTGATTTAATTCAAATTCTAACCATTAAAAGGTGTGGTGTCAATGTTTTTTGAAGGTATGTATGATGGTCCACAATACCCATGCAATGCATATGAAATTTACCTCATTATATATGCAAATTTATGTAAGATTATGCTAATTTAGGTGCAAGTTCATGTTCTATTTCCCCCATGAAATTTTGGAGATGAAAATTTCCTACAGTTTTAAAATGCCTGGACCATTGTGAGTGGAGTAAATAAAAAAATAATCTCATTTAAGTACTTCTATGGGCCACAATTACCCATTGCAAGTTACTATTGTCAAGAAATATGAGTTTATGTTCAAAAGTAATAAATTTCCATGACGTGTAGGGTGTTTGTTATCTTGAAAAATTTTTACTTTTGTTTTACAAAATAAAAAATACTTTTGAGAAACATATTTTGTTTATGGTTAAAACTAAAAATACTTTCGAGAAGTTAAAGTTAGGATAATGTTAAGATAAAGTTGCCCGTACAAAATTAAAAGTTTGCGGTGGAGAAATAAAATCTCTTACAAATATTAAAGATATTTTCAAGACAAATTGGAGTTTATATTCAAAGTAATAGAGTTCCGTGGCGTGTAGGGGCCACCGTACTTGCTAGACATTGACCTTGTCGCGTGTATGTGACCCAGTGCGTCTGTTTACAAATTATGTGCTTCTAGTTCTAGTCCATGCATAGCTTCCAGTTTCTTTCTTAAAGCAGTTTAGAAAATTGCTGGACGTGTCCTCTACTCAACAGTAAAAGATTAGAAGAGGGCAGATTTATTTTTCTTTTGCTTGTTTAAAGCGGTTTCCCACTTTCTTTTTAGCCAAAGACCAATTTGAAGACGGGACTGTGGTATAATTCTCAAAAACACTCTTTCCTCAACATTTTATGGAATCAGCGCATGCGTGGTTAAAATATATTCTAGGAAAGGCAGAAAGGTCGAAAAGCACTTGACCATTAGATTTTGTAAGGGTTGGTCTTCAATTTTCTCACACCCTCAGAATATCCTGCATCTCTCAAGCAAAACATATTTCGATCACGCTTAATGGTCTAGGAAAAAATCATTACTTGCGAGCATGTATACCCCAACATATCCGCTCTCCTTAAGCACAGAATGCGCCCCGAGGGCAGATATTCAGGCTCTCAATTACTGTCAGTACTGTTCTGGTGTACTTGTGGGGCTCATTTTAAAGCCCTCGATATAAGAAAAATTTTCACAGTCTTACTTTTTCGAAAGTCGGACATTATATTTTCCCCTTAGCGTTAAGATATTCAAGTGTCAATTTTGAATTTCAAATACCCGTAAATAGTAGGTAATGTGTTCATTTAGTACTAAACTTTGCAAAATAAGCCCCGATTTTTATTGTTTATTTTTGCAAGAGAATGGTTGAATGTTTCATTTAAGAAAATTCTATCAAGAGTTTACGCCTTTCATTTTCCAAGCGTATACTCCCTTATATTCGTTCGGGGAGACAATATGCCCGTCAATGTATGTCAGAATGAGGTTTTTTCTTATTGCTCTACAGAAACACACATACGTGTTAAAGTCGGCGCTAGCCATATTCTACAACTGTTCAAAAGCAACCGGAAACAGGAAGTTGTACGTAGATTTGCAGGCAGCCGGAATTTTCAAAGAGCTACGAGACTGCACCGATTTAGCTATCCGGACGACGGCGCTGTTCATCCAGGCATACTTAGTAGATGACAAAACTCGCAGTGGTAATGAGTTCCAGGCAGGAGAAGACGTGATCGCCGCCTGTGTAGAGCGTTTGGAAAATGCCCTCAGCGGGGAGGCTCTGGAAAGACAGAATGAGGATGGACTGTCCTTATTTGACGTTGTAACTGGCATAAGGAACTTGGCGAGCAATGACGGTCTCAAGGCGACGCTGGTGGAGAATGGTGTCGCTGAGCAACTAGTCAACCTCATTGAGACAAAGTCGGTTCAGTGCGAGCTCGAACAGGAGTGCGCCCTCAGTGCTTTGCTGGTTCTTTGCCAGAGTGCTGAACAGAAGGAAAAGATTAAAAACATGGAGAACATTATAAACGCCATAAACAATCTAATGAAAACAATCGAGAAAGTAATGGCTGAAGAACAATCCAAAAAGAGTGAGGATAAAGGGAAGGATCAAGTTCAATCCAAAAAAAGTGAGGATAAAGGGAAGGATCAAGTTCAATCCAAAAAAAGTGAGGATAAAGGGAAGGATCAACGTCAATCCCAAAAAATGAGGACAAAGGAAAGGATCTACTTCCACTCCAACTAACTGCACAAACTGCAAAACGAATCTTGATTGAACTCAAAAAATGAAACAAAGGGTAAGCTATTAAAGTGCTTCAATTATCGCTCAACATCAAAGTTGCACTTCCGTGAGAGTTTTGACTTCCGCCATCTTCATTTGTTTAGGGATGGAAAATTAATGATTAGAAAAATCAAATGTTTCCCTTCAGGGTAGAAAATCCTATGGCAAAATACCAATCTACGGTAAATACATTTTTGTCTGATTAATAT
>NC_091929.1:21221842-21304342 GCF_041260155.1 Ptychodera flava | reverse complement strand
TCATACGCTGGCATACGTCGAAATGGTTTGTGCATGCACAAAACTTTTCGACGATCTCGCCATACTACGACTTACAGCATTGTGCTTCAGCGTGCTCTTAACTTATACAAAACTTACACATAACGTATTCGACGTACGCCCAGCGTATTCGCCAAATTTTTCATACGTTGGCGTACGCTGGCTACATCGTCAAGGTGTGAGAAGGCCATGAGAGATTGTTCAACAGTCACGCATGCACCTAACGACAACACAATGTACCCTTTCCTTCTACATGTAATAACATGATTTTTGCTTTTCTACCCGTGAATCTTCACTTTAGTGTGGACAAATTTAGCGTTGATATTGCTGGTCAGTACAACAAGGCTAAGTTTGCATTCCAAGTACGCATCAAACCAGAATCATACAAAGTCGGACCACAGACCATCAAAGAAGATCTGGGCCGTGTAGATCTCCACATCAGCAACCAGGAGATAGAATGGTTTACCAAGAAACGAGGTGCATTGTTCTCAGCGGATTACTGGTGAAGCTTTACAAAGAAGAGGCTTTAAATATAGATAATGAACCTAGCAACTCTAGCACAGTTCCATCAACACACATATCTGCAGAACAATAATACAGGCTTACTAGTAATGATAACATATTCATATTTTTGTTCCAGGAAAGCAATTAGTGTAATGTTTTCTTCTTCCTAAAGTGTTATGAAATTCAAATATCAGCCTTGCAAACACCATGCATTGTTGATAACATTCAATGCTTTTATCGACAAATGATGAGAATCCTAACTTCAATTAAGGTAGTATGTGCCTCGAAAACGAACGACTTACGCTTTTGCTCAAACTTTCCTCAATGAAACGTGCAACCATTCTCTTGCCAAATCTAGTACAACAAGATATGAATGAATTTTCTCCCTTCTTTCAGTAAATATGTTATTTGCCTGTGAATTGAAACTTTTGCCGCGTGTTTTCAACTTCATGGAAAGTGTTGTGATCAATATCATGAAAAATATTCACCACAGATTAATTCCAAAGGTCCTTAAGTATATAAAAGTGTAAGTAGCTGAATTAAATACTAAATTTCTTTGACTGCTGTCGTTGTATAACCACTTTATACAGCAAATGTAATGCCTTTGGTCAAGTCCTTCAAGCTATATATGCCAAACTGCAAAGGCTCATTAGATATACACATTATAAATTAATATGACAATGCAAAATATCTTTCACTAATACAACCATAATTGCCTCATCAATATAAATAGCAAGTTTTTTTATATTTTTAGAGTCCTTCCAGTCTTATATCCCTATTTGGGAAAGTTAGTTAAATATGCAAATTAGTAACTTGCTGATGTACAAAATGCTGAACAACTTTCATTAATATTTTATCATATTTTTTCAATATGCACATAGTGTGTCACAGACTTTGATGGAGTCAATCAAGATATATCCCCACTTAAAACATCGTTAAATATGCATATTAGTAATAAGATGTTTTACAAAATCAAAACTGACTTTTTGTAATATTACATCAAAGTATCTACAATATACATATCATGTTACGTCAACTTTGGTCAAGTCATCCAGGTATACACCCCTGATTGGGAAACTTCGTTTGATAAGCAAATTAGTAATTAGCTAAAAAAATGCTAATGACTTCAATAATGTTATACCGTTGTACCTTCAATGTACATTTACGTATTGTATTGCTAACTTTGATTAAAGCCCAACTAGCTGTATCTTTTAGCATTATTTTATGATTTTACTTTCAAGCTAAAATAAGTTTGTGAGAATGTACATATTTGGGTGTGTGTAGAAAGTTATCATTAACTACCCGATGATTTAGCTGATTTCTGATTACAGCATCGAGGATAAGAATATCTCTAAACCTTATGAAACAGAGATTCGCTTTTATCAATAACATTCATATTCGAAATCTACTGTAGCCTGATTACCTTAACACTCTTGAGACGAAGTAAAATGTAGCTTATCCAGAAGCATGTATGCCTAAAATTGCTGAGTATTCGGCTGTTTACAGATAGGTCACTCTCCTGAACTGTTCTTTCCAGTAATGTCAAGCCGAATCCTGGGCAATGGATTCGTTCAAATGCATGCTAACGTGCATGGTCTAACGTTTTGTATCTATGTAAATATTCACTTCGATTACAATCAAATTGCAAATGGAGTTCGGGAAGACTTCAATACTGATGACGTTTTTCGTGCATATCTCGACGTTCACCATAAAATATTACGGCTGATATTTTTACAGTAAACGTCACCAGAATGAAAAGATATGGGAATGTATATATGAGAAAAGATTTATATAAGTTATCCACTGTAAGTCTTGTATATATTCTTGAAGTAAAACTAAAGCTTACAATGAAGATCAATTGTGTGTTGTTTGTATTCATTTTTCTCAAGGAAATGCCATATTAGGCACTACAGATTGCCGAGAAGTTCATATGTGAAAGTCCATCTGTACCGCGAGGAATGTGGAAACCTCCTAGAAAATGGCTCACAACTGACTGTACTGGACGATATTTTACATCATGAAAATTTCGCCATGCGCACATAAAATAAGCTTTGTGCATGTTCTTTTGATGTGAATGGTGCAGCATTCGTAGCACTTTCAGCATAATGTGAACTGAAAATACTCCTATGTTTCAAAATATGTAGTCTCAACAGTCATCCATGAGACAGCTCTTTTATTCCCTCTGACAATGTGGCTATCTTTTCATGATCAACATCAACTTTGGTGCAGCCATTCCTGGACTGTAAGATCTCATGTCTTCAATATTTCTGGCATTTCATGGAATTTGTTAAAGTCCTTCCAGATGTATATCCCGAATTGTGACAGTTTATTATATATTCAAATTAAAAATTGTTTGCTATGAAAATGCGATATCTCAAATTTGGTGCAGTCACTACAAATAATATTGTTATAAAATCTGCATAAATGAATAAGCAATCAGGTTACATCGTAACTCTCACGTCTTTGTATCATTGACATATGAGGCAAGTTTAATCAATTTTGGTAAAGTCATTCTTGATCATTCCAGATGTATAGACCTCTAATCGCAAAACTTTGTTAAATATGCTAATTAATAACATAATTTGCATGAAACTGCCATGTTTGAATGATCAATAACGGTTGCATCATAAGATCTCATGGAATCATTTTCAGAATATCTCTCTTTTGCAAGATTCATTATGCAAATTATTTTTAATTATGCAAGCCATAGCCGTTAAGATCTAGTCTGGTTCCCTGACCCATTTCTACCGCTGGCTGCACTGCTGACAAAAATAGGCTCAGGTATAGGCTATTTTAAGCGTGGCTATCATTGGTCAATTGTACGCGTGCAGTGACTGCGTTGTATTTATTTCCAACTTGGAGTTACCTTCAAATTGAGATTTTGTTTGCCAATGGAGTAATTTTGCCTCCACAGTTTCCAGAATCAAGCATCCTATGTTGACATTGAATGAAAAACGAAAATTCATTTATTTTTGAGTCATTGCCGCATATGCCAAAGGTTACCATGGTCACCTGGTCATATCTGTGAAAAAATCATAGACATTATATTACCATGCCTGCCTCTCGCATTTTGATTGGTCTAGCTGAAATATGTGACTGACCACAAATACACAGTAATGGTCTGTTCACATGCCCGTGAATCATGAATAATAAGATTAACAACGCAAAGTATCGTAACTTTACAGCTCGAACGTAAATCATAATCAATAACAAAATAAAATGGAGCACTTGTGGGCCAAGTTGAGATACTTTTTTCTGAAAAAATCTCTGGATTTGCTAATATTTTACAGTGTGCGTGACAGTGCGTCTTGTATTGCTCAGTTCTGGGGCCCAGTTGTCGTCGCTCAAAAAAATTTCGCAAATTTTGACGGTTTTTCTCCGGTTCGTTCTATTGAAGGAATCATTTTGAGATATGAACCAACAGACAGACAGACTGACTGACAGAGAAACACAATTCGCAATAGATCACATGAGTGAACTTGTGAGCTAAAAAGTAGGTATGAGACATTGAGAGATAACTCAAAATTTTTTTGATGTAGTGCAACTGATGGAAGCAAGCAACCACTTTCTCACATGGCTATCTCAAGGTTGTTTTATTTCAGGTAAAAAAAACATAATTTGAGGTATAAAAAAAGTCTTGAGTCCAATATATATTTACTTTCTGCATAAACATATTTTATTTCAGCAAATAGCTGTTGCATCACACAAGAAAGCTCCTGGAATACCAAAGGCTGATTTATAAAAGTGTCCAACATTGTGACAATCCTATACAATAAATGCAAATATATACATTAAACAATCTTTATACAAAATGAAGTCATTAACACAATCTAAAAAGCAGAATGTACTTTAGAAAGTTTTTCTAATTTTACAATTCTTTGACGGTCTATCTGCTGCTCTGTGAACTCATTTGAACTTTTTGAGTAAATGCAGTTTTCAGAGTCTTGTTTTTGTAAAAAATTGAAAACAATATTTTCCCAATAGAGTTAACAAAGACAATACTGACCATTTTGAATTTAAAATATCCGCACACTTCCTCTGATACCAAAATTTGCATAATGACCCTTAATTCTATTTTTGATTGTGAAAGAGAATAGTTTAAAGCAAAAGTTTACAACTATCATTACATTTGCACTTCGTTAATGATAATCTGGTAACTACAATACTGTTACTGTGGGTTGCGTTAAACCATTGACAATATGTGAACTAGACATACTGTCTAAAGAGCGGAGTTGCCAACACTGTCTGATGTTATTATCATCAAGCTATAATATCAGTCGATCACAAAGAAATCAAACCCCTCAAAAGTTGAAACATTGTCATGTAGGAGTTCTGAGGTAGATAAAACAATAACATCAGCTTGGAACAAACGAGTCTCGCAAACGATGCATTCTGGACAGTCAGCAAGATGTGTGTCGATGTGTTTTGTTGTTTTGATTACGCATGCCCTCCTTCTAGACAATGTTTCAACTTTTGCAAAATTGATTTCTTTGTGATGGACTGATATTACTGCCATGATGATAATTACACCTAACAGTGTTGACAACTCCCAAATCCAGACACTATGTCAAGGAAATTGCATAAATTCATAGATTAAGTCAAAGAGTCAAGAAATGTTGTAACTTAGAGGACTTTCTGGTGTAAATCAACAGCTAAACTTTGTAAATGTCTGTTATTCCTTTAACACAGTGTAGAGAAGATTTTGTTTTGGCACCTTAAAATAGCATAGGATTTGTTTCAAAAAACACTCATAGTTCTTAACCAATTAAAAACATGAGTATGTCAGACAACATTCTAGAATTCAGTGCATTTTCCAAGAATGACAGACTTTCTAACAGAAGACACAGAAGTACATATAAACTCCCATATTCACGCCCATATTTTCCCCAAAGGGCTGATTAAAGTTTGAATCAGGGTTTATTCTTTGTTAGTAAGCTTAACCAGTTCACCCCCGATTCCCTGTAAACAGGTCCACACTCACTATTGATAACAATGGGTTTGGGCCAAACCATGGTGGTGAAAGGGTTTGAAATATTCTTGGCTACTGAATGACTTTTCTCAGTATGTCTGGATACTGCCAGTGTAACTAGTATATGGCTGTTGATGCTTGCAGAATACCGATAGATCTGGTCTATGCTTGTAGCTAAAGCTCATAATTGACAAGTATCACGTCCTTCATTATCTCAACAGGAAGGGTATTCTCTTGTCCTCCAGTCTCCGGAATATTTCATCTTGCAGAGACTTTTTTGTAAGTGGGCACAGTTGACACAAAGGATGGTTAACAGCTTTGTCCGTTTCCACAGAAACCAGACAGGTGATGCAAATACCGTCTGCCTTCCCATGGGGCTTGCCAACATGCTCAACAGCCAAAGCTCCAGCAAGTTTGCATTGGACGGGTTCACCAAACGCATCCTGTGCGGGTAAAACATATGTAATGCAGTGCATTTGGCATATTAAGATATGACCATTAGAGGTTCTGTTGTGATTTTAAAAGTTGTGTACGACTGTATGCAAGTGGGTATTTATTTGCATAAAATGTATCAACAATGCATACAAGCCAACCGATATCATACAGTTTCTCAGTCTTCTCCATAAAGGGCATTGTAAGAACAATTATTGCATTACCACAAAGTACCTAGCAATCAGTAGACCTGAGGTGCATTGGACAGTCTTTTCTATAGAACTTTGGGGTTTAATTTTCCTTAGAGCTCCATAAGCTGTATCTTTTGTCAATTTTTTTCAGAACTTTTGTTTTGTGGTTTCCCTACACTTTCTGCATTGAATCCCTAAAATGTAATTTAATGCCAAGTATTTAGCATATCAACACAACCTATATGAGTATAATCTACATTGTTATTGTTGAAAATTGTATTCAAGTCCACACTAGAATTCATTTGTAAACAATAAACAATGATCATTACATACATACAAGCTGTGTTGACAAAAATAGTATTCAAAATTTCAGCATGACAAACGGATTAGGGTCAGACACGGTAGTTGATATACAGGAGCAGAATACTGAAAAACTTGCCACAAGTTACAGCTTATGTCCCTTTAAATGTGCATGCTTTGTCAACTAAAAACAAAACCTAAGGACTTTTCAGTATCAACGCCCCTGAAATCATGATGTGCCGTACTGCAGTAATGTTCCATACCATGATGCAGTACTCATACATGTATGTGTACACTGAGCAGCATATTATGATTTCAATTCATTGCAAAGACTCTTTGACTAGAAGTGTATTCAAAGTTTCAACGAAAAGCAAATGATGGTGAAAATCAAAGAGGGCCTACAAAATACCACTCAACAGGCTCTAAATTGTCACTCATAAATAAAACACCACAGTATCCAAATGACATGAAACCCGAAAAATTAACATCGTGACATTGTTTTTAATAATTAAATACAGTTTCCTTCCTTTTCACAATCCTTGCCAGTACAGAACTTAATTAATGATTGATATGACACTGTGCATGACAATGAGGTACAAGATTGCATTGAAAGTTACAGTCTGCTCCAATCTAAAACTTTGCAATATCATGAAAAATTTCACTTGCAAGCAGGTGTATGTGTTCTATTTCACTCAGTGCATTAAACCACATTCAGGCTATGCCGGCAGAGTGCGTCCTTATTATGGGGCGACAGCATTTTTCATACGTCATGGATTATGCAGATGTCAATTTGTTTGTGTTTTTCAGAATAATTTCGCGTCAAATGTACATCAGTTTGCCATAACGTAAACTCTGTTAGAAAACCTGCTTGGAGAGCATTTTTGTTCGCTGGTTATTTTGTGAAAAGAGACATGACCTTACCACTTCAGGCACAGTGAGATCATTTTTTAAATGCATTTTTCAGGATTCTCAAACTAAGTCTTTTGAGAAAGTTTCACCAAAATAATATGATTAAAACAGGGCTTCCCTGTATTTATCCCTGCAAGTCAATGGAATTTGCTGACAGGACACTATCCATAGATTGTGCCCTACCTTATTAGTAATAGTGCATGACCCTTCCTAACAATCATCATGGGACAATGCACATTTCCAGGAGAAAATTACACCACCTTTATACACAGCTACATGTATGACAGTATCTTACCTGGGCTACTTTTTCAATCAGCTGCATAGGATTAGTACAGAATATATCAACCAGCTGCAAATGTCCATTGAGCAGCAAGACTTTGGGAACAGCACTGTCACAAAAAGAAACAAAAAGTGTTTGACATGAAAAATATGTGATTGTTTATATACAGTTTTCATTTTACACATTTGTAGAAAACGTGTAGTTGTACTAGAAAAACTATGATTTATACGTTTCCGAGAAATTGGTGTCAGTTTATTGATTTGTACCTGTAGTACATTTGAAAAGAGATATTTTACAAGGATTTATGCAGTGACTTGTTCTGTTTTTGTATGAGAGTGGTCATATGTCAGCAGTCATTTGCCTTTCTGTTCACATGGAAGAGGTCATTAACTAGCTCCCTGTGTTCTGGCAATAGTGATCTGTCTCTGCCGAGACCATAACACTGCCCCTTGGTATGATTTTTCTTACAAATTGGAGATATGTATTTCCTAAAACAAGAGAGACTTTCATGTTTTTCTAACCAGTGACTAAATGAGTCATCAACTTAAAAGGGACATAAGCTGTAACTTGTGGCAAGTTTTTCAGTATTCTGCTTCTGTATATTAACTACCGTGTCTGACCCTAATCCGTTTGTCATGCTGAAATTTTGAGTATTCTTTTTGTCAACACAGCTTGTATGTGTGTAGTGATCATTGTTTATTGTTTACAAATGAATTCTAGTCCGGACTTGAATACAATTTTCAACAATAACAGTATACCGGTAGATTATACTCATATAGGTTGTGTTGATATGCTAAATACTTGGCATTAAATTACAGTTTAGGGATTCAATGCAGAAAGTGTAGGGAAACCACAAAACAAAAGTTCTGAAAAAATAGCCAAAAGATACAGCTTATGGAGCTTTAAAAGATCCAGTATCTGAAGCATTGGATTTGAAACTTGTTATAATACTTACTTTTCTGAACTCTGGTTCACTACTATAAGAGTCCTAAAACACACCTTGTTGTAGGGATTAAGTATTGGTAAAACTTGAGGCTTTGATGAACTCTCTCTGTATGCAACAGCAGTTAGTATGAGTTGTATTATGTCGTAACTTCTGTTTTACATGCAGGCAAACAACAAAAAAATAAGGTAATTACTTTTTAATGGTTCAACTTTAAAACGTAGTAAAATTATTCAAAGATGTTGAATTTTCTTGTGATCTGAGAATCTGAAATCCGAGTGTGAGTGCTCAATAAATTTGAGCTCTGCCACCAAGGAGTGATAATCTAGAATCCACCTCAGGGTCAGGTATTTAGATTCTCAAACTTTTACAATCATTTTATGATCTACCTCTTGTGGGGGGCTCATTTTGAAGCTCTTAGTGTAAATAAGATTTTATCATTTTAGTTTTTTGAAAATCAAACATAGGGCCAAAGTCCCTGAAGCTACAATAGACATGGATACAAATTAAGTATTTCCTGACTGTATGAAATTATCTCACTAAGGTCATCCTAGGGACATGTAAACCAAATATTAGAGCTGTCTGACCAGCGGTTTTGAAAAAACAAGCAACTCAACAGTTGACAGAGCTCTGCTGTTATGTAGAGAATAACCTTTTGTGACACATGTATTGATGAAGAAGGTGGATATCTTTGATAGCTCATTTCAGGATGGCCTAACCAAAAATGGAAAAAAATTCAGTAAAATACAGATTTGTATATTTCATCAGACTATATTAGTCTATAATAGCAAATAAACGAGAGTTAATTACATTCTAATTAAAGTAAACAAGTCTTGCTTAAATCAAGATTTACGTCATAATAATACAGCATATCTGTCAGGTTATAAAGAATCTTCAGCTGGTTATCTATATCTGTATTTTCATCCTATTTACCAAGCACATTTTAACTTTCAAATTAACATTGTAAGTAAGTTCTGTTGAATAAGTTGAGACTGTACGTACTCAGAGAAAGCACACTGAAGAGACAAATGTTTGTAACTTAAGAAGTTCAAGGTCATCAAAAGCATCATAAGGAATCATGTTACACTTTCATTGCACTGTTTACACAGATTGCATAATTGCTATAAATAGCACATGAGGAATCTTACAGCCCAGCTTTACCATAAAAACCCTATCACTTTGACCACTCTTTTAATTGACCACTCTATTTTTTCCTCGAAAAGTAATCTTATTTTATCCTTACCAAGTCAACCATAAATGGAAATTAGAACTTTCTCTATCTCTATTTATTTGACCACCCTATCATGACAAAGTATTATGAGCAATTTCTTTTAGATAACATAAATGGTGGTTCAGAATATATCAAAGTTGGGATTCAGGAAAGTTGCCTTTACATGTTTTAATCCTCCAAGATGGTAAGCATTTCACTATGAACTGTCAAAAAAGTTGAACGTTCTGATAATTCCACACTAAAATTATTTTGGCTTTGATGATTTCCTAATTAATTCAATTATCTAAAATCATATTTATTATATTTTTCTGGGTGAATTGATAGGGTTTATACAGTACAAGAATTACATACAATGTAAGTCAAATTTTGACCAAAAATGACAAAAAAATTCCTTAAAAATACACATTTGCATATTTCATCACAATTTGAACAAATCTAAGTTGGGTTATCCCTGGGGACCTGTATACCAAATAATAAAGCTGTCTGACCAGCGGTTATGAAGAAGAAGATTTTTTACCAAAAACACTTTTTTTGGCATTAATTTGCCTATTTCAACAATATCAAAAAATTAAAAAATAGAGTTTCTCAAAATCATATTTTTCATCTACACAACAAATATCAAATCAGTAAGTACTGCGGTTCTCAAGATATTTGAGTGGACGTACACCTCACAAACGGACATACATACATACATACATGTCGCCTTTCACGGAACTGGGAAAAGTGTAGTATCACCGATTTTAGATCACGGAGACCTGTTAATGCCAGGTGAATGTTTATTATCATTCGCATTTACACAAGAAACTATACATACATACATACATACATACATACATACATACATACATACATACATACATACATACATACATACACACACACACACACACACACACCACAGCAAGTGTATGTGTCAAAGTGTGACACGCTTGTTCACATGGTACAAAGTGAAAATCCAAAAGTACAAAGTGAAACAATGGGTAAGGAATGGTTATTTCTAAATAAAAATTGCAGAATCTGACATAAAAGAGGTTGCTGAACAACGTGGGCTACTTCTTTTCCTTGAAAACGGCTTTTTTAAGGTTCCCACTTTGTACGTACAAAGTGATGTAGAGGCAGGTTTACGTATCAAAGTGAAACATCTTACACACACTCACGTATACAGCACATAGTGACATCATTTTACACACGCACAGGTTTACGTGTCAAAGTAAGGAGGGACCACCCACGATGCGAACTGAATACGCCACTGTGATTGCAATGTTACGTGTAATTGTGCATCAGTATTGCTAAATATAAATACTCACTGTACTTAAATCGATATATTTCGACAAGACATTCTTAAATGTCTATAAAGACAGTTGCATTGGCAAAATTAGTATATCTAGGCAGTTTATGTGATGCAGTCAATGGATTTACAACGCCAATGATAACACCACTTTGTTTGTATATAATTTAGCAAGCATTTCAACCGATAATGTTCAGAGTGTCATGCTATAATCAGATCATTGTTAGATCAGTATCTGCAGTAGGTTTCGTCTAATTTAGCACTGTAAATTTGGACAAATGTCACTTATCATGAAGTTTAATACAGAGCCAGGGCCAGGGTAAGTGCCTAAATTTTATTGGTGCCATCCACACCATGAATTGAAATCGTAACATTTATGAAGGGAAAATAGCTTGAAGAAAAAATATCTACAAAGATTTAAACCTTGAGAAATGTTGTCTGAATTAACCTTACTCCAATACAGAATGTGAAGGATGTAGGCATCGTTCTTAGTCCCAACCTGTTTTAAATTTCTAGCCATGCTAGTACTTCCACCATCAAATGAAACACAAGATTCTACTCATCAAAACGTACAATTCTATGAAATACAAAAGTACCTTGAATACGCTTGTTTAGGATAGTCCTACTTATATTTGTAAATCACAAATGTCTGGTAATGTATAACCTTGAATGGGAATAATTATTGGACCAGTTTAATGTCATATTGTCCATTGGAATTTGTCACAGAAATCACAAGTAAATCTGTATTTACTTACTTCAAAATTTAAAACTTACAGCTCTAACAATACCTCTCAGTATGATACCCTCTGAGTGTTTTAAACCTTACAACGTTGATGCAACGAAGGTATGTAGACATTGCCCCTTTATATCTAAATTCTACTTACTTATGCCCCTTTCAGAACTCCTTGTAGTAAGTGAATTAAATGTTATTCTCTGATCAATTGATGCATGAATACTTAAAATTATTTTGTTTATTCCTTTCTGATATCGACCTTTGTAGTAACATAAGTTATAGTCTGACATCTGTCATGTAGTTTAATATTCTGTATTGTATAGACTTTTAGTACATTTCTGTCGGTTTCACTTTTCGCAGAATCGTTTTTGAATCTGTCTATTCTATTCTATATTGATGATACAAAGTGATATCAAGTCACACACCATGATGTGTTTACCTGGCAAAGTGAGGGACCATACACACTCTGATTGATGGTACAAAGTGACATCAAGTCACACACCATGATGTGTTAAACTGGCAAAGTGAGGGACAATACACATTCTAATTTGACGATACAAAGGGACATAAAGTCACACAAAGTTGTTTTTCCTGGCAAAGTGAGGGACAATGCACATTCTGATTGATGATACAAGTGACATCAATCACACACAATGATGTGTTTACCTAGCAAAGTGAAGGACCATACACACTCTGATTGATGATACAAAGTGACATAAAGTCACACACCATGATGTGTTTAACTGGCAAAGTGAGGGACCATACACACTCTGATTGACGATACAAAGTGACATCAAATCACACACCATGATGTGTTTACCTATTAAAGTGAGGGACCACACACACTCTGATTGATGATACAAAGTGACATCAGGTCACACACCATGATGTGTTTACCTAGCAAAGTGAGGGACAATACACACTCTGATTGATGATACAAAGTGACATCAAATCACACACCATGATGTCTTTACTTAGCAAAGTGAGGGACCATACACACTCTGACTGATGATACAAAGCGACTTCAAGTCACACCATATGATGTGTTTACCATGCAATGTGAGGGACCATACATTCTCACGTCCCCAGTGCGCTGGCAGTGTGAGAACACCAGTGTGAGATCAATTTGTTCTCACACTCTGAACTGTGATGTATGTATGTGAAACGTAAGTTGATTGGTCAATTCTGCTCAGCGCCTAGTTCTCTGTACGAATTGTTTGACAAATAGAACATCACGTAATGTACAACTGGCACCATAGCAGACAGACGACTGAACTGCAGAGTGAACAGGTTGTTCTAGATTTGAGTACGGTCAGCGTCGGCAACAAATACACGGAGGATGACCGCTTTTATGTTGTAACGGGAGAATTCAGGCCATTACAAACCTATGGGCTGTTTACTCTCGTAGTCATATTTTATGGGGAAGAACTGACTTGACAGCAATACAGTTAGCAAAAGACTTCGATGAGCGAGCCATCTGCACACAAGGCTGTAGCAGACGACAGCGTCCATGCAATGTCATCAACAGATGGCCACCAGAGCTGTTTCGCAATATTTTCTCCAGATGACCTGGAGAATTTCGTGGCTGACCAACAAAACAAAATTGCCATATCGGTAATATACATGTGAACGTGTTTGATATGCACATCAATGAAAGGAACTTCATTTTTCTGTGCAGAATGATACAAATGAAACAAGAGCAATTGAGTGCTGGTTTTTGATAATATAAACCTATCACAATAATATGCAATTTTCTAAAGATATTGGAGGGACGTGAGAAAATAATCCCACACCCCAAATGGGTTGGGATGAAATGTCTCACACTAGTTGGGGAATTCTGTCTCACACGCTCCTTCGGCTGGTGTGAGACAGAATTCCCAAACTCGTGTGAGACATTCCATCCAAACCCGTTTGGGTGTGGGATTCTATTACACTCTGATTGATGATACAAAGTGACATCAAGTCACAACCATGATGTGTTTACCTGGCAAAGTGAGGGACCATACACACTCTGACTGATGATACAAAGTGACATCAAGTCACAACCATGATGTGTTTACCTGGCAAAGTGAGGGACCATACACATTCTGATTGACGATTCGATACAAAGTGACATTAAGTCACAACCATGATGTGTTTACCTGGCAAAGTGAGGGACCCATACACACTCTGACTGATAATACAAAGTGAAATCAGGTCATACACCAGGATGTGTTTACCTGGAAAAGTTATGGAGCTTACTCACAATCCTGTTGTTATCACAAAGTGAAACCCAGTTACATAATAACATGTATATCTGGCAAAATTAAAGCACACATTCAGATTGGTGCTTATAATTCACATCAGGTCATCACACAGCATATATCAAGCAAAGGGAGAGACAGGTACAAAATCAATTCCCTGGTGTTGAATAAGAAGGCTCTTGAAGCAAAACATTCTATTAACATGCATAGTAGTAAATGTACCAAGCCTCTCTAGTTAGACAAGCCATATTCCCTCACAAATACTCACAAATATAATGTAAAATGATGTTTGCATGTGTTGTTTCATCTAGCTGATGCATGTTTGGATTCTACAAGTATTACCTTTAATGCAGTGCACTTCTGTCATCTTGAAAGTAGGGTTATACCGTTTATGCATACTGTCAACTACCAAGTTCCCATATGGAAGCAAATCAGAGAGCTTTACAATCGCATGCGTTAAAAAAAGTTTGGCCTACATGACTGTAAAAATCATTGAAATACTTCCTGACAATGTATTCAGAGACTTTTGAGTTATTCACAAAGTGAAACCCAGTTACATAATAACATGTATATCTGGCAAAATTAAAGCACACATTCAGATTGGTGCTTATAATTAACATCAGGTCATCACACAGCATATATCAAGCAAAGGGAGGGACAGGTGCAAAATCAATTCCTTGGTGTTGAATAAGAAGGCTCTTGAAGCAAAACATTCTATTAACATGCATAGTAGTAAATGTACCAAGCCTCTCTAGTTAGACAAGCCATATTCCCACACAAATGCAATGTAAAATTGATGTTTGCATGTGTTGTTTCATCTAGCTGATGCATGCTTGGATTCTTCAAGTATTACCTCTAATGCACTGCACTTCTGTCATCTTGAAAGTAGGGTTATACCATTTATGCATACTGTCAACTACCAAGTTCCCATATGGAAGCAAATCAGAGAGCTCTACAATCGCATGCGTTAACAAAGTTTGGCCTACATGACTGTAAATATCATTGAAATACTTCCTGACACTGTATTCAGAGACTGTTGAGTTATTCATTTATGGGTGAATACTGTTTTCTTTATTATCTTAATTATCTTGTAATTAATTAGTCAACACAACTAATTATGCTAATCCGTGGATTTATCAGGGATGGTATTGGTTGGTCAACATCGCGAAAGATAGGAAAAGTTACTAAAACGGAAGGTAAGAAGTTCCCCTTGATAAGTCCACGGATTAGCATATTAGTTGTGTTGACTTATTAATTACAAGATGTGTATATGAGAGATAAGCGTCCTTGTAATGTGTTGTTGAATGAATAAAGTGTCAAGAGGCTTGGTTAGGTTATATAACAATTTATTTTAATTACTCCGATCAGTCAGACCATGAAGACACAGTCCCTATATCCATAGAGGGACTGTACGTAGAAAAGTAGAGGAACTGATAGAGAAAACAGCCAGAAACTCAATAATAAGCATTATTAATAGTGTCTGGGTGCCTGTGGTACTTATGATGTCTCAGTGGCTTCTACAAAATCCCGATGTGCCTGATGGCATTTGTCTTGTGCGTTTGCAATGAAAACTCCCTTCTTGAGGAAAATAATCTGACAGTCACAAAGCTATGACAAATAAAGCCCACTTTTTGAACAGCATAATCTACTTTATTCCATTTGCTACACGGTCATCACATTAGTGAAGCAACACAACACACTAACACACGAAATATGCTGACTTGCATCATTCCTCTGTAAAGCTTATTTGGCTTACTTAAATATTATGTAATAATTTTCAACGTGAAATGCTATCAGTTACTTTGCTACATGGTCATCACATTAGTGAAAGCAATACACCTAACCCATGAAATATGCTGACTTGCATTGGCTATTACGGGAAAAAACTCATTCCTCTGAAAAGGTTATTTGGCTGACTTAAGTATTATGTAATAATTTTCAACGTGAAATGCTATAAGTTTAATCCGTAAAATCACATAAATTGCTTTCGAGGGGCGAAGAAAGTTTCTTGTTGGGGGTGTCAGTAAGGGTAGGTTGGGTTAAGCGGAAACACACTTTTTCTAGGTCTCAGTACATGACGATACAAATATCAACATCATCGCTTTGTAGTATGTACAGGTTGACATTGTGAGATATTTTTGCAAGAATCACCAAGCACTAAGGTAGACATTTAGTAAATTATTTATTTGGCGTTCGAGCGTGTGGGATTCTAAGGTGTTCGAGCAGAAAAAAACACAAGCTTTTTTCTATAAAATCCTTTAATGGAAGTATTCTGTCGCAAAAACTGGGCCATGGCTTTTACATTTCGAAATAATACTTTTGTGTTAGTCATATCGCAATCACTGAACCGTGAGCAGTGAAACCAAAATGTCAATGCCATCACTTTGTAATATATACAAGTAATATATACATTGTAAGGATTGTGTTTTTGCAAGAACCCCTAGTTTGTAAAGCTAGAAAACTTAAATGTCTTTCACTTTGTACCGTGCGTGTAATCACTTTCATGCCTTCACCCTGATATATATATGTTGAATATATCAATGAACGAAAAAGTCAAAGACAGCTCGTCCTGTATCATTGACTTTTGATTTTTGACATGTGTCGTCTCATTTTTGTCCTTGTTTATTACTTACCATGCATATTTATTTATTTTGCTATATGCCTGTATGTACTTTGTAAGATTCAACATTTAGAATAAAAAGTTTCAACATCTCCCTTTCTTAAAGCCGCAGTTCTCAATCCCAGGATCGCGCATTAGTGGGTACTCCACCCTATCAACATAGTATCGTTTTCATTGTTTTGCGTCAAACACCGCTATATTAGTAGATTTACAAACATCAATAACGTCGAACGTCGATGAGCACGTCGGAGAACGTACATTTTGGCATAAGGTGTTTTCACCATACTTGGTGCGTTCGAGTTACAGATTTCACCTATTCCAGAAGTGTGTCGCTTGGCGCCGGATGGGGACAGTGTCCTCGACCACCTTCCCACCATACTGTCTATACCTCGATCCACAAAATTACAAGTCAATATACTGGTATGCAAAAACCACGATCTGCATCGTTCGAATCTCTCAAATTCTTAGAAGTAGTGTTTTATTAAATTTGGAAACATCGGTGTCAAAATAATATAAAATGAGTATTTCCTGAAGATTGACGTACTCAACCATTAACCAGCCCAACGTAAAACTTTTATGAGGCAAAGATGGCGGTCAGGAGTCAGAAAACAAGTCCAGATCATCGTGTATTACATTATTTGCCAATTTGTGTTGCGAGACTTCGTTTGAATTGTAACCAAAAAAGTACAAAAATCAGATGCATTTCGAAAACTCGGACATGAAATCTCGTAATTTTCTCAGACGTAATGAACTTTGATGGATATGCAGCGGAACTGCATGGCGTCGGTTATCTATAAGATGGCACTTGCTCACGAGGCTACGTACACTCGAAGTGACGGCAGAACGAAACAGAGGAAGTCAAATCATCCTTTTTAGCTCCATGGTCAAATAAACATTTCGTAGTAGACTCACAGAGGTACAAACGACACTATACATACACTGGGAAACTATACACGCATACCGTACCGCTTCACACCTCTATGCCGGGTATTGAACATTTCTTGATTTGTAATTCTGAGTTTAGCATCATTAGGTTGGCAATGACAACGCGTCTACCTGACTCCGACTCTCTCGGAAGTATTTGGATATCCTTGACCGGACACACGCTTGGCGTGATGAGCGATTTTTGGCCCGAAAACAGCATTTGATGCAGGCCGATGACGTACTCGTCAAAGAAAAAAACTGATATGCCATTTGGCGTGACTTTTGTTGTCCGATCGTTATATCCAAATTTGCCCGGCGTACCATACACATATGCCATTGTTGGGTGTACGGTAGAAGCCACAAAACCAAACCAAACGGCCCTTTTCAGGGCCATCAAACTTTCAAGTAAGAGAGAACCCGATAATACATTTTCTTTTTCACGGCACATCTTGTGGAGGGACCATGTCCACGGTTACTAAGATGCAATCGACCTGAATGTCGTCTGATCACGTTTTTTATCCCCAGCAATGCGGCGGGTAGGTACAAAAGTTGGAGAAGTGTGAAGAAACTATTGCCCACGTCTTTCGATACTGGAAATCTTAACACGTATTTTATTTATTTCAGTCACCATTAGCAGATAAGGCGAATGCTAATCGACATTAGGTACACATCCAGCTGACTTGTGTCTGACTTTGCACAAGGTTTGATTTACAGTGGTATTCAAAACCCAATCGGCGTCCCCTGGATCGACGTTGTCACTGGCCACACACAATTACTCACTTAAATCGTCCCGAAAACTTATCGGTTTAGAAAATATGGAGTCGTTATGCATTGATCAGGTATTTACCCTGCTGTAGAGCATTCCAATTTCATAAATTTTCATAAAAAAAACATGCAAAAAACCGCAATCTGTGGAGCTCACAGTTCAAGTTACTCGCACGGCATCTCTTTGCATAATGAGCGTCCTCTCATATAATCCGGTATTTATAACAAATGGGCGTCTTTAAATTGTCAACTTTAGCAATATGTCACGGTGCCTTCACTTTACTTTAACTTACTGAACTACCTAAACTCATGTCAGCGGCAAAAACGCACTAAGTTGCTTTTTTGTTTGTCGATTTGATTTTGCTTTCTTTTGTTTTGGTAAATAATACACAATCTTTATTGCTGAATAACTCTATACGATTGTAACTTAGGTAAATGAGTTAGAGCGCCAATGTTCTGATCATACCATCTGTTTGCTTGAATACTCTCATCGTGATAGGACACGGAAAACGCTGAAAATGCGATAGTTGTTGAGAGTTTAACATTTAAATTGAATTTTAACTATACCCTTGTTGCATATTTTATGCTGCAAACCGCTGCACAAAACTTCAGCTCATGGCAATACAATGTCAATGCCATTGCTTTGTACTATATACAAGTTTACATTGTAAGGATTGTGTTTTTGCAAGAACCACTAATTGGTAGAGGTAGACAACCTACATGTTTTTCACTTTGTACTGTGCGTCTAATCACTTTCGTGCCTTCACTTTGATACATACGTATGATATATCAGTGAACTAAAAAGTCAAGAACAGCTCGTCCTGTATTATTGATTTCTGATTTCTCTTTCCAACACGTGTCATGTCTCATTATTTCTATTTAGTTACGTACCATGAATATTAATCTCTACTTTTAAATATGCGTACAGATACCTTGTAAGATTCACCCTGTGGGGTAAAAGCTAATAAAACTCCCGTTTTCGAGTTGTCAAAGTTGGCATTTGTCCCAGTACCTTCACTCTACTCAATATACAGACTCACACAACTCATGTCAGCGGCAAAAAACGCACGGAGTAGTGGTTTTGTTTGTCGACTTTATTTAGTTGTCTCTTGTTTTGGTAGATACCACACAATCTTTATCGTTGAACAACTCTATACGATTGTAACTTAGGTAAATGAGATAAAGGGTCAATGTTCTTATAATTCCATCTGTACACTTGAATACTCTCATCGCCATTAGACACGGAAACACACCGGAAAATGCGAGGGTTGTTAAGAGCTTAACATGATAATCAATCAACGGTATTCTAACTTTGTTGATTTTTTATGCTGAAAAATTGCTGCATCAAACTTCAGCACATGGCAATATAATGTCAATGCCATCACTTTGTACTATATGCAAGTTTACATTGTCAGGATTGTGTTTTCGCAAGTAATATTAACCTACATGTCTTTCACTATGTACTGTGCACATAATCACTTTCTTGTCTTTACTTTGATACATACGTTGGATATATCCGTGAACTAAAAAAGTCAAAAACAGCTCTTCCTGATTATTGATTTTTGATTTGTCTTTCCGATGCATGCCATCCTATTTTTACTTCTTTGTTACTTACCATGCATACTTATATACTTTCTAATATCCGGGCAGATACCTTGTAAGATCCATCATGGGACGTATAATTATAAGCTATTAAAACATCCGTTTTGAGTTGTGAAAGTTGGCAATTCGTCACGGTGCCTTCACTCAACTAAATAAATGGATTCACTACTGTCACGGCAGAAAACGCACTAACTTGCTTTTTTTCTATTTGATTTAGTTTTCTGTTGTTTTGATAAAAAATTCACAATCTTTACCGCTGAACAACTCTATACGATTGTAACTTAGGTAAATGAGATAGCGGGTCCGCTGAACAACTCTATACGATTGTAACTTAGGTAAATGAGATAGAGGGTCAATGTTTTGATTATTCCATCTTAAAGACTCTCAGCGTCATAGGACACGGAAACACACCGGAAAATGCGATGGCTGTTAAGAGCTTAACATTATAATCTATCAATTTTATTCTAACTACATCGTTGTTGCTTATTTTATTCTGAAAAATGGCGCCATAAAACTTCAGCACATGGCAATATAATGTCAATGCCATCACTTTGTACTATATGCAAGTTTACATTGTAAGGATTGTGTTTTCGCAAGAACCACTAATTTGTAAAGGTAGACAAGCTACATATCTTTCACTTTGTAATGTGCATGTAATCACTTTTGTTTCTTCACTTTGATACATACGTGGCATATATCAGTGAACTAAAAAAGTCAAAAACAGCTCTTCCTGATTATTGATTTTTGATTTGTCTTTCCGATGCATGCCATCCTATTTTTACTTTTTTTGTTACTTACAATGCATACTTCTTTACTTTCTAATATGCGGGCAGATACCTTGTAAGATCCACCATGTGACGTAAAAGCTTTTAAAACGTCCGTTTTTTGAGTTGTGAAAGTTGGCAATTCGTCACGTGCCTTCACTTAACTGAATAAACAGACTGAATAAACTCACGTCAGTGGCAGAAAACGCACTGAGTTGCTGTTTTGTTTGTCAATTTGATTTTGTTTTGTTGTTTTGGTAAATAATTCACAATCTTTATCGCTGAACAACTCTATACGATTGTAACTTAGGTAAATGAGATAGCGGGTCCGCTGAACAACTCTATACGATTGTAACTTAGGTAAATGAGATAGAGGGTCAATGTTTTGCTTATTCCATCTGTACTCTTAAAGACGCTCAGCGTCATATTACACGGAAACACACCGGAAAATGCGATGGCTGTTAAGAGCTTAACATGATAATCTATCAATTTTATTCTAACTACACCCGTGTTGCTTATTTTATTCTGAAAAATGGCGCCATAAAACTTCAGCACATGGCAATATAATGTCAATGCCATCACTTTGTACTATATGCAAGTTTACATTGTAAGGATTATTCGCAAGAACCACTAATTTGTAAAGGTAGACAAGCTACATATCTTTCACTTTGTACTGTGCATGTAATCACTTTCGTTTCTTCACTTTGATACATACGTGGGATATATCAGTGAACTAAAAAAGTAAAAATCAAGTTCGTTTGTTTTGTTGTTTGGTAAATAATTCACCATCTTTATCGCTGAACAACTCTATACGATTGTAACTTTTGGTAAATGAGATACAGGGTCAATGTTCTCAGTATTCAATATGTAAGCTTGGATGCTCTAATCGTCATAGGACATGGAAAAACACTGAAAATGCGATAGTTGTTAAGATCTTAACATGATTATCTATCAATTGTATTTAACTATACCCTTTTTGCGTATCTAAGCTAAAAAACAGCGGCTTCACCAAACTTCAGCACATTTCAATACATTGTCAATGCCATTGCTTTGTACTGTACACAAATTTACATTGTAAGGATTGTTTTTTTGCAAGACCACTAATTTGTAAAGGTAGACAACCTACATGTCTTTCACTTTGTACTGTGCGTGTAATCATTTTCGTGTCTTCACACTGATACATCCATATGATATATATATGTGAACTAAAAAGTCAAAAACAGCTCGTCCTGTATTATTGATTCCTGATTTCTCTTTCCGACACGTATCATCTCACTTTTGTCATTTAGTTACATACCATGCATACTTCTTTACTTTCTAATATGCATGCAGGTACCTTTAAAATTCACCTTGTGGAGTGAATGCTACTAAAACTTCCGATTTTGAGTTGTCAAAGTTGGCAATTTATCACAGTACTTTCACTTTACTTCAATTTACTGGCTTTGATGGGTTGCCATTGCTATCTCGGTAAAGCAGAAGTATTAGACAGATTGGCTATACGTTTTACGTGAACGTGAACTCGTAGAATCCACGTCTGCGTTGGCGTGCACGTTCACGTGAGAAACTCCGTTTGGCTACACGTTACCTCACCCGTTCATATGACACGCGCAAGAAATGATTCGGCTTGGCTAGGGTCTCCGTAGTCTGTTTCTGAATCACAGGGCTAGCTCAAAAGTTATCCGATATACCGCAAATCGATGAAGAAATTGCACATTAAAAATAACGAAAATACATGAATATCTTTGAAGATGTCACTATATCGTTTATCCAACTAACAACGTACATGAATGATCGATAGTTGATATCATGTTTTGATACCTAAGGGACTGGACATAAATTGCAGGGGGTGTTGGGCCGGTGTTTTTCGAAAAACTGCTGCATCAAAATAGTGACCCTTCAAAAGTTCATGCACAAAAATTAGTGACCCTCCCCCTTATCCGTGCATGACAATAAGTGACCCTCCCCTGTTACTCAATAACCCCCCTAAAAACCCGCATTTGTTCGAGACCTCCTTCTGACTTGCTATACTTTTGAAGTCCTCTCCCAAAAGGAAGGCAAAATGCGGCCGATATAACGCTTTGTCCAAATAATATCAAATCATAAGTGTGTGATAATTCATGTAAATGTACATTGCTTGAAGTGGCAGGTAAAAAGTGCATAAATGTAATTTTTAGATTTTATCAATGATGTCCATTCACTATGCATGGAAGTCTATGATGAAAATATGAATATTTTTTTCCAATACAAAACCAGGTAAATCTGTGCATTTATGTACACCTAATTATTAGTATTAATGTTCATGATTAGACTAGAGTGGTTTCAAGTCAATGGTTGTGCAAGAAATTTGATTTTGGAATTTCACTGAAATGTCCATTCACTATGCATGGCAGCCTATGATGAAACTATGAATATTTTTTTTTCAATACAAAACTAGGTAAATCTGTGCATTTATGTACACCTAATTATTGGTTTTAATGTTCATGATTAGAGTGGTTTCAAGTCAATGGTTGTGCAAGAAATTTGATTTTGGAATTTCACTGAAATGTCTATTCACTATGCATGGCAGCCTATGATGAAACTATGAATATTTTTTTCCAATACAAAACTAGGTAAATCTGTGCATTTATGTACACCTAATTATTAGTTTTAATGTTCATAATCAGACAAGAGTGGTTTCAAGTCAATGGTTGTGCAAGAAATTTGATATTGGAATTTCACTGAAATGTCCATTCACTATGCATGAAAGCCTATGATGAAACTATGAATATTTTTTTCCAATACAAAACAAGGTAAATCTGTGCATTTATGTACACCTAATTATTAGTTTTAATGTTCATGATTAGACTAGAGTGGTTTCAAGTCAATGGTTGTGCAAGAAATTTGATTTTGGAATTTCACTGAAATGTCTATTCACTATGCATGGCAGCCTATGAGAAACTACAAATAACTCGTAGGTTATCTGATGCTAAATTGTTATTCAAAAGTTGTTCGACCTGAAGCTTCCAGTTGTTATTGATGACATTTTGCACTAGTCTGAATAGTTTGTATTCTGTCAATGTCCTCAAAAAATGAAAAATGTACATACAGCTTCATGAACATTTGACACCGACCTATACCCAATGGATTGTCAATGGGAGAATGATATCAAATAAGTGATCTCCCAAATTGTTACTGAAAGCGTCATTATAGGGGATAGTTTAAATGTACAATAGAGGAGTTGGATAATTAGAAATCATGACAACTTAAATCAATGTGGTTGCTTGGATCATCAATACATTGTTTATTATACCCTTAAACTTGCGCCCGAAGGGCGCGCCGAAAATGGAAACGACAGAAAATGAAAGTGCCAGGAGGCATTTTTTCTTTTTTCAGTATTACATATTCTTTAATACGTGCACATGCAATTTCAGATTTGATGCATAAAAATAGGTGACCCTCCCCATAGGCTTGCACAAATTTTATGACCCTTCAAAAATGCTTGCGCGAAAAATGGCAGCCCACCCCCCCTGTAATTTGTGTCCAGTCCCTAAAGGTGAGAATAAATATAAACGTTTACGAATTACGTAAGGACAGCTGTCTCCACGTAAATAAGTGACGCCGGCTCGGCGTACATGCATCATCGCAGAAATTCGTGACGTGATGTGTTCACGTAAAACGTGTTTCCGAACTGTATATTGCTGTATAAATCTCCGATCCAATCGAAATTCCCTGAAATTCTGATAACGGTTTGCGATTCTTGCTGTATAGCACTAAAGTCAATCGTACTAAAGTCTTCATTATGGATGAAAAAGAAAATTATCATTCCGTTATTATTACAAGCACCTCAGATCAAATTGCAAAATAATGTTTTCCCTCTGGAAACAAAAATAGAAAGAAATTTACCGAAGTTCATTAACAATATTTACTGTATCTGGGTCGGAAATCAGTTTGATTATACGTCTTCTATCAACTACTTGTCAGAGTTCGCTGTCTGGGCCAATGGCCAGTCGGGGCTTTACCAAGAGAATATTGGGCCTTGTCTGCCGAACAATTTGAGGAAAGTGCCGAACGGTCGTGCCTCTCCTCCTTTTGGCCGTTTTACGAAAAACTGCTTAACAGTGTTGAGGTAGAATGCGCCCGAGGGACAGATTATAGGACTCAATCGTTGATTGTTTCCCCAGTAGAAATAAAGCCGCAATTTGCAATGATACGTTACAAGTTTTCTTATCTTATTTAGCGGAAATCATCAAGAAAATCTAACATTTACTGCACATAATTGATGAATACTTGCACATGTGGAAGTGTCGTTGAATGATTGCGAGAAAACTCAACTCTTTCACTCTAGAGAGGCACACTTCCTTGATTGCAAACATTCATCAGCAAAATATGACTATCACAGGTTAAACGTTCTTTTAACTGATTTAAATTGAAAAACCAACACTAGTAAATCGTTATTTGATTAATACAATAAATCTATAACAGTGCATCTAAGTTTTGAGCGAACAGATTCATCCAACAGTTAGTTGTCGTCTAATTCGTACATTAAATTATGTTAATGTCGAATCAACTGATTAATTCAATTGAAAACAACATCTAATTCACGCCTTCATCCACGGTACGAAGTAAACAGACACTTGGCTGCATTAACATTCTTAATTATGGTGGCGTTCACGTTATCTATCTTAACGCACAATTGTTCGTATTCAGAAGGACGGAAGCATCCCGTCTTACCCCCGGTAGCATCACAAGAACCTACACACTCTGAATAGTAGAATTTCGTTCTGTTTTCTAAATGGATGTGGGTTCTAATGGATGTGGGTTCTAAGTTCATGAAATCAGTCAGAGCGATGCGTCTTTCGACCAGTTGGCATGCTTCGGTAAAAAAAGCCCGTATATGACAAAATAAATAGCTATTCTATCGCTTTGTAGCATTTACAGGTTGACAAATTGCAATAAATGCTTTGCAATGAATAATAAATACGAATTGTGAAAAGAAAACATACATTTATCCCGCTTTGTACTGTTCGTGTAATCACTTCGTGTTTTAATACATACGTTGGGTAGATTCGACAACTGTGAGTACAGTGATATCGGGACTGAGCTGTAAGGTAAAAAGGATATTGTCTGCATGGTAACTTTATTTTGTGATTTATCTTTCCAACATGCTTGTCAACCAATTTTGCATTTATAAGCTAACTTTGCTTACTTTTTCACTTAGCCCATAGACCCTCGAGTTTCTCGAGGGTCGTTGCTTAGCCATAGGTTTGTAGGTTACATTGCAGAATGTACTTTGTTTCCGACAAAAGGGTAAACATGTTTAGACTAAATCTTCAATGTTAGGACACTTCAGTTCAACGATAAAATATTCTCTTTAAAACAGTATGTTCTTGACGAACCCTTCGCCAAACCTAAGCGCTATAGCCTCCTTTAGTCAGAATCTCTGACTTTGCAGAGCAGGATGTGAGAACAATTTAAGAGCCATATTTTAATGGGCTACTCAAAATATTACTGGTGCAGATACCCCATCATGTTCTCAAGGAGTTACTCAACAAATATCCACATTTTGGGAGAGTTTACGTTTAGAAAAGGTAGAAATTTTACGAATATATTCCACTGTGGTGAAATTGTGCCACGTATCGTACTAGTACAGTGGAAGTGCGCGTCGTATAGTTTATCTAATTTTAAATACAATGTATCAGTTGTTGACCGGTTTCCATCCACCAAGTGACGCCTTACACTGATGTTTTACGTAAATACGCTGAAAATGGCGCGCGCGTTTTACTGCAGCTTGACACAATGTTGCAAACTTATCAAATGGACTATTGGTGGCAAGATAACCCTATGTGCCGTGTGTGTAACACCTGTGTATATTTCTCATATTTAGCAGAAGGTGGCGATAGACAACATAGTACACACACGGGCCAAAGTATACACACGCACACGGTGGGTTTACCGGTCAAAGTGAAACATGACCTAAAACTTCACAGGATGGTAAAATAACCGTCCAGGAATCGATTCCGATTAAAAAAACAAAGTGAGTGGTAGTCACTTTACCGGCAGGTCGTCACTTTGTATTATCGCAACGAGTGTAAGTCGTCACTCTATACCGTACACATACCCACACACACACCACACACACACACACAACACACACACACACACACACACACACATACATACATACATACATACATACATACATACATACATACATACATACATACATACATACAGACTGACGACGGACGGATACCCATCCCAATAGCTTCTATAGACTATAGTCTATAGTAGCTAAAAAACCATTTTTTTCATATTGAGTTAACACAGATGGCAGCCATTTTGAATTTCAAATATTACGGTAAATGTTAGGAAATTTGTTTCTTTAGTACCCAAATTTCCATGGTGATCCCTGATTTTTCTTCTTGATTTGGTAAGAGAGAGGTTGAAAGTTTTTTGAGGAAAGTTTGAGCAAAAGTTAACATCTTTCACTATCGAGGTGCACACTACCTTAACAAAGGTACAAACACCAACACAACAATGGGTAGAAGGATGCTGAAATTATTCAACATTCTTTTAACATACCTTATTTGATTTTGAATATCTTTGCGGATTGGCATACCTTTCTTCACTGCAAACCAACTGGCTTGCAAAGATTCTTCATCAGCCTCGTTCAAGGTTTTCACCTTTCCATCTGTAAAGAGAACATAGGAAAAATTGATGCATTTGTCACCTGCGATATGAACACCCATCCAGTGGTGGACTGGACAACAGACCATTACAGTGAAAGCCAGCTGAGAACGAACAATTGAATTGATCTAAATTTTATCACAGTTGTGTAATTGCTTAGAGAATTTGTTCCTGAATTTGCCTCAGTAGTGGCACTGATCAAAGGACTGTACATTGTATTTTGACCCATATATAACACAAACCAGGGAGCATCCTGCATGGCAGTGGTACGCTGTACATACAGGCAATTTATTGTATACATGTAACATTGCTATATACTGTCAAATGTCACATACATGTACAGCTGAGTCAGAGACTAGCTGTACTCTTGTCATTTGCGTTGACATTTTGTGAAGTTGTTTGCAAAAAAAGCTAAGTTGAAAAGAGACCTAATTATTTTACTAATGGCCAAATATTATGAACCATTTAGATTCTTTTTCCTTCAGAAAATCACACACACACACACACACACACACAAACTGGTTCCTACTGGCTGACTGGTTTTATTGCTATATCTAAACAATTACAGTGGAAGCCTACTTGAAACAACACTATCATCTGTCAGTTGTTTGCCGCAACTTAACTGCAAATACTATACAAATTATTTTAGACAAATAATTTATACTCAATGTTTACAAGTGGTATACTAAAGCAATAAACTATGTCTATACTTTGTCTGTGTCACACAGACGAGTTTACGCTACACTGACGTAAGCTTTACGTCTGTGTTATAAACGCTATCTGAATGCTCAGCGTCAGCCCAGCGTAACACCAAGTTTAGCCCTGCAAATGAGACCATGTCGCCGGTTCACAATGCTTATACGACTGAGAGACATATGAGTTAATAACGTCATTAAAAACATCGTGTACTGAATATTTCTCCACAGCCAATGTATCCAATTCTAGCCCATGCACTCAGTAAAGATATGCTGAAGTGGTCTGTGATTCATATATGTCGTGAACTGGTCAAAATCTGTGGTATACCGTCACTGAACATTGTTTATTGCTTTAGTATATCACTTGCAAACAAGATGTATAAATTATTAGTCTAAAATATGCATTTTTCGGGGTTGACAAATAAACTCTGGACAGATACTCAGTTATCAACAAAATCACTGAACATTACACACATACAGGCTATGTTAAAAAGATGAACCGCAAGTCGCGAGTAAAACAATGTCAAGAAAAGAAACTAACAAATAGAATTTAAACATTGGAAAAAATGTTAAAATTACTATTAGTGGAGCCTTACAAAGTATTTAGTATTTTACTTTTTCACGTTAAACAAAAATACACGTAAAAAAGTAATATTGTCCTTGTAACAAATTACTGGTATTGTATATGATCATGAATTACCAAAGACTTACCCACTATGGGTCCTGTGAAGGTCACTCGAATCCAAAACCCATCACTGCTTTCAACGCATGTAATTCCTCTTGGCTCAAATTCAACTCCAGCTTCTTCAAGGACTTCTCGTTTCACAGCCTCCTGTACATAAAAATGACAACTCTATGTTGTTTTCAATTTCATTTCTTACAGGCTATTTAACCCTTTGAGCGCTGTATTTTTTCCCATCAACATTTTACCAATTTTCGTGAACTTTTCTGTAATTTTTCTGATAATTTTGGACAAAATGAACACAATATTTCATCAGCCACAGATTTTTATCAAAATTTTGGCAAAACTCTGACAAAAACTGACTGAGGTATATTTTATAAGGGAGACAAAATTGACTTTGGCACTCATAGGGTTAAGGAGTATATTAAAATTAATACTAAGATTTAGTACAAGGTACCGTATATATATGCACCATTCTCTTTGAAAATAATGGTGCCAATAGCATCAACTAGATTTGTCACAGTAGAATTGGCCAGTTTTAACTTCACGGTCAATGTTATGAAGCTAAGCCTGTTCAAATTTGAAGTGTTAAAGAACGTTTATATATAGATTGTACATCGTGAAATTTAAATGTTGCAGCTTTGTTGACATGATGCATCTGTATATAGTGCATTCAAGGGACATAAGCTGTAACTTGTGGCAAGTTTTTCAGTATTCTACTTCTGTATATCAACTACCGACTACCGTGTCTGATTCTAATCAATTTGTCATGCTGAAATTTCAAGTATTCTTTTTGTCAACACAGCTTGTATGTGTGTAGTGATCATTGTTTATTGTTTACAAATGAATTCTAGTCCAGACTTGAATACAATTTTCAACAATAATAACGTAGATTATACTCATATAAGTTGTTGATATTCTAAATACTTGGCATTAAATTACAGTATAGGGATTCAATGCAGAAAGTGTAAGGAAACCACAAAAACAAAAGTTCTGAAAAAATAGCCAAAAGATACAGCTTATGGAGCTTTAAATACATTGTTTGTAAACAAGAAAGTGGCACATGTGCAGTTCTGACGACCGCTTCCCTTTTAAGTGTTTTGGGTTTGCAGTCCAACACGGGCTGGATTCTAGAATGTACGGTAGACAAGTCTATTATCACAGTCCGTCCACAGAGAATATGGCCTAATGCATATTGACAGTGACTGCATTGCAGAATGAAGTACAAAAGCACAGTCTCTTGTGGTTCGATACACGGCGAGGGCCGCTGTATGCACACTTTTCTAATGCATACATCGGCCCTCGCCGTGTATACCATATGCGACTGTGGGTGTGGTTGGTACAAAGGTGCTGTCAAACTGGTACATACCTCAAGGGTTTCATTCCGGTTGACTCTTCCAGCCGGTAAATACCACCGCCCTCGACACGTTTCCTTGGCCTCCTGTATAAATAAAACATCTCCATTCTCGTTGAACAGAACTGCAGCAACGATATAGGTCACGTTTTGTCTCAACACGGGATTAGTCGAGATACCTAGTGATGTATCGCAGTCTGGGTAGGTCACGCTGGGCAACTTACCATCCAAGCACTTCTCGATATAGCTTTCGATATTTTCTGCCTCTGCCATTTTAATGGACTTATTATTTGTGTGGCCTGCTATGTGGAATGAATGGATCTGGACGTCATATGTTTCTGGGAAATTGGAAATGAAACAGCGTACAGTGCATATTGAGCGAGTTATAAAGCACAGATGAACAAGTTGAAACTGTAGTGCAGAAAAGCGTGTGCGTAACCTTGGGAACTTCCAAGTAAACAATATCAACTCGTGATAGTTAAGTTCTACAACATCGGCAGAAGCTGCCTCTCATCTTGTTAGACATCTATCTACCTCAAAGTTGCACGGAAGATGCACATGACGAATCAAAGAGACAGACCCGCGACCCGGCCAATTGATTGTCCGATCGATCCACGGGACTGGGACAATGTGTCGAGTTTCACTTCGGATTCTGCATACAGCAGTGTTTGTTTCCCATTTTGAATTTGAATCATTTTAGATATGTTATAGTCGCCGGAAGCTGTAGAGCGTCGTTAAGGAATTCACTCAGTTATCATAAATAGACAATGTTGAAGTGTGATCATGCCTTTTCTCCCTTTATAATTAAAAGTTGGATTTACATCGACCTAAGTAATCGCAATCCGAATCTAACGTACTTTACTCAGTATGTTTGTTTGACGTTCCACTTCTCCAGTTGGTTGGCAGAGGATACCTATACCTTCTGCTGCACGCGTGCCTTCTGCAGTGCTTGGCGAGAGATCTCGACTGGAGGGATGGACTGGAAAGTTCATTGCACAATGAAAAGAAAGATTAACATTACGGATTAGCATGTTTGTTCTAAAATATTTGAATATGTTTTCAAAAATAATAGTTTTGAAAAAAATATGCAAATATTTTATGACAAACATATGAGAAATATTTTACAGTAGGCCTATTCAGAATAGCTAGGGCTCACAGTTAGACCTAAGCTTAACATCATTGTTCTTCATTAGCCTAATATGCAAAAATAAATATCTGTCCACATTTTTAGATTACGTTTTTGAAAATTACGCATGCAAGAATGACGAAAATACAGCTTAGTAGGCGACTACTAGTGTATTAGACACTGAATACTAAAATACATATTCACGACTCGGAGTCCGGGCTCAGAGTAGGCCTACAAGCTGCAAAAACAGCAACGCATGCAACATTGTCCGCATTTCAAGCAGCAATGTCCGATGTCGCGTGCGTACAGTTATATTTAGTAACAGACCTGTAACCGTGAAAAGTGCTAATATAAGTTCATTATTTTTCAAGGTTTACAGATTTAGTTAAGATTTCAAGTTCAATTCACATTCATAGACATATCATTATCAAACAAAATTGCATTTCATGCAGTCCCGATAATGTTTAATAGATATATTGAAACAGAGAAAGGCAAAGATGAAAGATTCAACCAGAGCAAATGAGCAAAAGTAACTAGAGATATCACTTCAAAAATAAATTTACGCTTCCTTGATCATGCCACTTACTTCCTCGAAAACCTTATCACTTATCAGATTTATCTTTACCCTTGACGATCCAGTGTAGGCCTATGGAGATGCACACTTGAAGGGTTCAGAGGACGACGACAAAAGTGCGCCCCCAACTGTTGATGAAGCCAAAAAGATCTATGCTTAGTAATAACCTTCTCAGTGTCCTACAAAGTGATATTCACCTGGCAACATCTGATGTTAAGTATGCAGCAACCATACAGAAGATGGCAGGGTACTATCAAAAAACTTTCAAGTTTTTTAAGGAAGATAATATATTTTATTACAAAAGTAACAGCCCACACTGAAGTGTATAATACTTTATGACAGTTATAGAAGGCGGAGGAACAATGCCTGATAACTCACCCACATGCCATAGAAGAGACCATGGCCATGAAATCCATGCAAAATGCCTTCACAACCAAAGCAGCAGACCTGTAGCAGTCAGGGTATACCACGTATACAGAAATGAATTCCACGTGGCAGGAATACCTCATGCAAACACCATGTATAGCATAGGTGCTTCTGACATGTCAGTTTTGGTAGTGCAGCTAGACCGAAAGATTCGTCGCCCGAGGGCGCTGTCTATGATCCCTCGAACGCCGACACCTTATTTAGTGCGGCAGTTGGGAAGAATACAGTGCCTATTTAACATCATATGGCCGGATTCTCCACCACATGAAATAACAAAAAATGACTGGAGGCTAAGGGGAATTCACCGAGGGAGATGATACTCTCTTGGCTTATAGCTCGAGGTACTCGGAAACTTTACCTGGAATCACCGGGGTACATAGGCCTACTCAATCAGACACCAAGATGCAGGGGTCAACTGGAAATGTTCTTTAATTCTGACAGTGAGACACCATGATTCTAACTAGAAGAACGTGAACGAAATCACGACAGAATCATGGATCTTCTAGGATGGATGGAAAAGGAGTGAGTGTCTAAACAGTGGGTGGGCTCGAAATTAGTGGTAGTCCCGCGTCCACAGACTACCAACTTTTCTCTGGGGCTACCAAAATCGATGAAATGGTAGCCCACACGGACTACCAAAGCCTGGGACCTGAAATTCAGTCAGTACTTGGCATGCCATGTCCGGTCTGTCACTTTGGGACCAGCTAAATGCAGTCAAACCCAGCTAGACACAGAAAGGCCAGACTATGACTTTGTTATGCAAATTACGAAGACGACCGTGCGGTGGAACTTTGCAACAAAGTTTCTATATCTGAACTGCCGTACTTGAATGACAGGCACAGGAAATGATGGCCAATGAAAATGTATTTTCGTCGCATTTTCATCATAATCAATCACAATTAGTGTACATAGAAAATGTGTCTGGTCCCTACAGAAAGCTCATGGTCTCATTTAAGCCCTGTTACTGTATGTCTCAGTGCTGAGGTCGTGTCGTTGTCATGACGACTATCAAATTTGCATAACGTCCATTATAACAGTTTCCTAAGGTATTAAAGGTGTGCAATATTCACATCAAATGACTAGAAAATTCACTTCATAGGTAGAATCTTGAAAAACAGCTTTTTCTTGTTTGGTTAACGAAAAAGATTTCCCTGAAATAAAAATTCATGGGCTACCAGCTATTGTTACTGGGCTACCAACTTCAGAAAATGGTAGTCCAAGTGGACTACCAGAAAAAAAGTAAATTTCGAGCCCTGAGTGGGTGTCTTTCTATCATTGGTTCATTTTGAAGCATTTCTGTGAGGGCGTTGTCACACGTGACGAATGTACAAATTCTCAAATTGAAATCTCTTTGCGTGTCTCTAAAATGTGAGAATGAACCATGTTGGACAATCGATCCTTCAAGTTGGTATCTTGTATGTGGCGCCACTTTAATTTCGCGTAAGGTGCACGAGGAAGAAAATTTAATGTGAACGTGACAATATGAGGGCCCACTGGCGTCCAAGGGTGCACATGGTTACGCCAACGTTGCGTGGGAAATTTAAACGTGGCATCATACCGAAAGGAGAAAGATAGAAACGTGAGAGTACCAAGTTATGTGACATTTGATGAAGTAGTGCGAGAGAAATCAACATTACAAACATCAATCACAGACAAATGGAGACACACATGCAGACAAACACACACCAACCACAACATTTGCTCATAATGGGCTCCGTCTCAACCTGGGCCTAATATGACAACGAAAATTCGTATCGATGTCAGTGGGAACGGCTAATGATCGAAAAGTGAAAATATAAAAAACAATTACAGAAAAGGCTCTCTCTCTCTCTCTCTCTCTCTCTCTCTCTCTCTCTCTCTCTCTCTCTCTCTCTCTCTCTCTCTCTCTCTCTCTCTCTCTCTCTCTCTCTCTCTCTCTCTCTGACAATATTTTTTCTCACAACAGAAATATTTACTCCAACGAAAAAGCCCGAAAGACTCGGGACATTTAATCTTAAATAGTTGTGTCATATGTTACACGAAGAACTACGTAAAACAAAACTGATACAAATGTATTAGACCCGTACACTGTCTATCAGAATTGAATTCCGAAAATGCATCAAGGGCGTATGTGATACATGTGGGATAGAGACATGGGCGATACGTTCGTTATCAGTATTTTGATAATTTTGCCTTCATGATATATCTTGTACGACTTCGTAAATATTGAGGTACAGTTGCCACATATTTGTGTGAAGAACTGGAGCAACACACTTTCGTGAAAAGCCCGTCGTCAAAGTAACAAAGTCAAAGTCAAAGTAACAAACAGAAACGTGAAATGGGAAAATTCGACGACAGTGTTACTCGCGCTGTCATGGAGTTAAATTTGGACTCTAGAATAGCCGGAGCGGGTGCCTTTTGTCCACATCTCTTCTGTTGTAGGAAAATTCAAAGTAACCTGGAAGACACGAAAGAAAATAAATTTAATTTCTACTCATCAGTGTTTGCATGATTCAGTAACAACAGGCGTCAATGGAAATGAAATGGCGATGGCTCTTCCAACGCAAAAATACTCTAGAAAATGTATCAATGAAAAGACATTGGGTATAGACGCTGAGCATGCGCAGGTTGTTGATATAGTCTTACCGGGTGTCAGAATCATTCCGATAGAACCCATGATCTGATCAAGACCACACTGGCAGTCTTTGTATTTCTCTCGACAGATGTCATCGAATGCCACACACCCGTCTCCAACTTCTTCGCAAACTATTCTACCATCGTCACAGACTATAACAAAAAGTATCAATATAGACACATTATTCGATCTGTCACGACAGGGACACCTCCCAATCGGGACACATCTAATCAGTCGATCATTAAACACGATTGGAACTAACTTGGGAGAATTGGATCATTTCATTGTTAAAATTTATCAAAAGTGTTGGGTGCCCTATAGCTGAAAGTTGCAAAACTACAAATTATCCCAAAACAAGTTTATTGAAAAGAAAAGAAAAGCAGATGAGCTTACATTTGCAGATTAAACCAACTTTACAACACTATCCAATTATCCCAAATTAGTTCCAATCACGTTAATAAGTTTCGTTAGAATGAACCTCAGGAAGAGATATTCGGACTCTCAAAATTTTACAATTATTTTGTAATGTAGCATGTGTTGGCTCTCATTTTCTTCAAGCTCTTGAAGTAAATAAAAAATGACGCCTATGTAATACAGTGTATATTCTGAAATGTAAGCTTAAACAACTGCCTCTTCGTTAGGGCTACACAGGTAGAATTAACCCTGCTTGAGGTACCGAGTGTTATAAAGCAAGCGAAAGAAGTCGCCACACAGGACTACACTGCCGGTAAAAACTGCCCAGTTAGTATGATTTGCATGACGTGTACAAATTACACTCACATTCAACATTTGCTTGATGGAGTAAAGAAGTAACAACCATCTTCTCAAATAGACTGGCGCCCTCTATGTTGATGGCTCCTGGAAAAAAAGAAGTATAAATCTTATTGTTGGGATCATAATCATCAAAAGGTCTAACAGCATGAAAATAACAGTGACTGTGCATGAGCGTGAGTTTTATGTCAACGACTGTGTGGGCATGAAACCCTGATTTCCCCTACCGTAAATAAAGCACTATTTGTGTTTGATAATCTAAAGAATTTGTGTCCGTGTGTTTTAATCGCGATATTTTGATGAGTTTATCCTGAAACTACTGTTGTTAGATAATACTTTACTCATCTAGAGCTGTGTGCATGCCTGGTACTACATCTGTAAAGGCAGTGTGAAGCTGAAGTTGAATAAAAAAATGATGTTTTGTAGTGCACCCTCAATATGGCCAGCCGCCAATATATAGACTTTGAAATAAAATATGGAAGAATGCGCCTACTCTGTGATTTAAGGTAGAATGCGCCTAGAGACAGCTAAACTCTCAAAATTTTACAATTCTTTCCTCAGCTATCATTTTGGAGGCTCATTTCGACGCACTTAGAGAAAATAAAATTTTTATCATTTTTTTTTTTTTGTAAAAATTGAAATGTTTTCCCATTGAGTCAACATAGGGGTGGCAGCCATATTGAATTTCAAATAAGGTACATGTAGTTTGTTCCGCTGGTACCAACAATTGCACGGTTAAACCTGGTTTTATTCTTGATTTCGAAAGAGAATGATTGAACAATTGCTAGAGGTAAGTTTGATCGAAAGTTGGAAGTCTTTCCATTCCGAGGTGCATACTACCTTTAATATAAAAGTAATGAGCCGAGCCTTCAGTGTTCTATCATGATACACACTGCAATAAAATTCATAGATTTAGGTAGCTATTGTTTAATAGCAAAAACAATAGTTCTTATTTGATTGAATTCGAGAGCAATTTTTGATCTTATTTCTTCGGAAATATCTCCTCGGTTAAACCAAAACCTCTGGGATAAATATAGGCATGAAATCATTAAGTTATGCAAATGTGGGCATGCAGTACATTGGCACAAGCCATAAAACGATACGCAAATCATGTGCTCTTCAAACGTGTGAGCTAAGCAAGTTATGTAAGTATGGACGTCAGAAGTAAGGTGAACCTACTTCGGGGCAGAAATCTATCAAACTATTTCAGTCACATATTGCGATTTTGCGAGCCGGCAGCATAAACACTGTAATTTTAGACCATAACTCTCCAAAAAAAATTAAAAAATCGTTTTTGGGGGTCTATGTTTAGACTTCGTCATATTTTCTGTTTTGACTCTTACACAAATCAAATTTGTGCATCTTTGAAAGACTTTGTTACAGCTGACATGCCACGGTTAGGAATCGCAAATACCTGTCGGCATTGAGGCATAAATAATAATTGTGTCAATTTTAAGTTACTCAGATAGGTTATATTGGGGAATAGAACACTGGGCATTGTGGCGTGCTCGGCGTGCTGTAGGGAATTCTACGGGAGAGACAGATAAACCTGCGTATAAAATACTGAAACGAAGTTAATAATAAGCGTTTGGATATAAACGTGATATTTTCTTGTCATGAAGGTAAGTAGAATGCGCCTCGGGGACAGATATTCGGACTCTTAAACTTTCACAATATTTTGTAGGCCTATCACTTGTCGGTACTCATTTTGAATCTTAACGAGTGTGTAGTTTAGTTTTGTGAAAAACTGGAATTTTATTTCCCCATCGAGGTAACACAGGGTTGGCGACAAGTTTAAATTTCAAATATCGGTAGATATTGAGTAATTTGTTTTTCTGGAACCAAAATTTGCACGGTGACCCCCCACCCCCCTCCTCGATTTTTAATCTTGACTTTGAAAGAGAATGGTTGAAAGTTTGCTTGGAGAAAGTTTTAGCAAAAGTTTAAAGTCTTTGATTATAGGGGCGCGAACTACTTTAAGAACTATGACTAACTTGTCTTACTGCGAACTGACACACGATTATATTCGAATAGTCTCACCCTTTTCCAGCAGTAAGATGACAGATTCCAAGACCTTGCAAGCAGCCCGAGCTTCGTCCTGGTCTGGTGATGGACAGTTCGTGCATATCACTTCCTTACAACCCCGAGGAGTCGTGCACCTTGCTTCACAAGATGATTTTGGATCAGGCTCACAAAAGACTTCATCTGGTGCATCACAGACTATGGAACACAACAAAACGCAGCCGCAATATCTTGAAATAAGGTTGTTTCATTGTCAAACATAATTATGTTTAGTATAGCCAACAAAAGCTGTATTCCATTCACAAACGAGAGTAATTACAGTTTAAACATTTCTGTCGGGAATGAGGGCCAGCTTTTCATACAGTCACATAGAATATAATATGTCGTACATACATTTTTGACAACTTTTCTCCGAAGATGCACCCGATGTCCAACCTTAAGTGTCTGATTCGTGACCAGACGTACACAATGTGACGAGACAAATCATATTTATCACAGTCAAACGAAGTCTCTTTCCGCCCAGCGCCTTCTTTTGATAAGTCACACTCTTGCCTTTTATGCCGATGCACGTGGGGGACCCGACATTTCGAAATCGACTGCAAAATTAATTTCCGGCCAAGGAACTCCTTTCAAGACATTAGATTACTTGTGGGTTGGAAAAGTGCTATGCATTGCCTTGAGCAACATCTGATCGCAGAAGAATTTAATGTCATATCGGCGGGCAAAAGATAGATGTAGATTCCTTATGTCTCGTCTCGTTATCACTGAAATGACTTCTCGTAAAACGAATCAGACACTTAAGATAGTATGATATTATCGAGAGTCCTTTAACATTTTCAAAAGCGCACTTCCTGTCATTAGCTCTTCCACATATTGACTGTCTTATATTTCTCAAGTGCGCATTGCCCTCGTCCGATAATTTGTCTGAACGCTGCAGGCTACGAGGACAGAAAGAGAGAGGTTTTTGTTTCTCAATCCTCGGCTACGTCACTTAGCTGCTTCCTCGATTGAAAAAAAATACCAACGCACGGCAGAAACTATTTATATCTAGAGGATCACAGATATGCATTGTTCAGTTCTGGATTTGTCTGTTCGTGTTTGTCTGCATGTCATCATTACAGCTTGTATAAACATTCTGATTTTGTTTTTTGCCGGTAGCTGGATCTTGTCAGCTAAATAATCATACAAAAAACTCCAAAAGCAGATTTTTGTGAGCTACCTAGACTTGGTTCAAGTCTGTGATTTGTGAACCTGTGAGAGGAGTGAACGCAATGTTCGTTCTGTTTTCATATGAAATGTGTAACTTGTAATTGTGGTGAACGCGATGAGTGGGGTGAACGAGATGAGTGGGGTGAACGCGATACAGGTGATTTCACTGGACAGAAAATGACTCACTACTGCGCAGACTCAAAGGTAACGCGTGCAATCTCTAGAAAAACCTGACCTTGGCTGCCAAATTTCAAAGAGGTTTGTATGAAATAGAAGAGACACCTGAAATACTGTTGCAAATGATTTTTTTTAATTTACCGACTTGAAGTCTATGAGTAACCCAGCACGAGAAACAAACCCACGGTTTTTTTGGCCCAGTATCAATTTATTGTAAGCTTATACCAAGTCTGTCGATGGTCGCTCGTATTCTGGAACTTTTCATCGGATTATATGACAGACAAGACATGATTTGAAGCCCAATACTTGGTTTCAGATCATTGCCTCTAGTTTATTATGCGAGTGTGGATGCTAAATATTTAAATTGGCCCGGCGAATGTCTTTTTTGAGAGACTTGCTGGAAGCAAATGTCACAGTTTCATTTAAATGGATACAGTCGTCGGAACTGTGCTCAAAGCTGGTATTGGACCCATACGACCAATGTAAACCTGTATCCAAGGTACGATGGTGATTGATGAAAGTTAAAACATGTCTGTCATAATCTACATTGTATGATTAAAACATTGCAGCTATGATGATGAGGTGCATCTAGACATCGTGAACGAAATACACTATTTGTAAACACGAAACTCGCACAGGCGCAGTTCCGACGACAGTTTCCCTTTAAATACACACCCAACACCCGTGCAAAGAAGTAAGGACACAACTCTTACCACTCTCTCCGTAGACTCTGGCCGACAAGTTAGCCAAGTCTTTTTCTGTAACATTTATGAAATTCTGGAAAACAATTAAAAATAAAGAATATTTATAAATTAACAAATTTACTTTTAAAAATGCAAGTTCGCTTACAATTGGAGTGAGAAAAAAGAGTTATGTCATGCTTTGGCGAGCGATATGTCGTGGTCAGTGATGATTACATATGGTAGCTCGCTCTTCTCACTAATGTAATATACTTAAAGGGACATAAGCTGTAACTTGTGGCAAGTTTTTCAGTATTCTGCATCTGTATATCAACTACCCTGTCTGACCCTAATCCGTTTGTCATGCTGAAATTTCGAGTATTCTTTTTGTCAACACAGCTTGTATGTGTGTAGTGATCATTGTTAATTGTTTATGAATTCTTGTCCGGACTTGAATACAATTTTCAACAATAACAATGGAGATCATAGTCATATAGGTTGTGTTGATATGCTAAATACTTGGCATTAAATTACAGTTCGGATTCAATGCAGAAAGTGTAGGGAAACAACAAAACAAAAGTTTAAAAAAAATAACCAAAAGATACGGCTTATGGAGCTTTAAATACAAGTGTTTACCTTGACACAAACAGTTCGGGTGAACTGTGGGTCTACCACACTTGGTTGCTTTAACGCTTTGATCAAAATAATTTGTCAGTATTTGAATATGTCGCAAATTCTGCGTGTGGTGTTACGGAAATTGCGCTAAAGAAATTTAAAGCGCAGACCTACCCAACAGTTAAATTATATATATTGGCTATCCATTATATGCACAACTTAAATACCTAATGGCTTTCTAGGTAATTTGCCATATCAATGTTACTTGGGTCGTAATGTCAATGATTAAGTACTATTTTTGTAGCAGGCAAACATACGAAATGAGAGAGAGAGAGAGAGAGAGAGAGAGAGAGAGAGAGAGAGAGAGAGAGAGAGAGAGAGAGAGAGAATGTGTGTGTTAAAATTATACTCTTCGGTTTCTCTTGGCACGAGTGAAGTAATTTTGTGTTCACTTTCACTAACTGCAATGTAAACTATCTCACTATCCTTTATGACTTTGAGTGTTAAACTTTCATCACATCACACAGTGCCAAGCATATAAAGTTTAACCGAGGTGTTTCTGCGTGGCCGCAACGGATCAGCAAACCTCTCAGTCTACAAAGATGAGAAAGACTAACTGATCACACGGACACGTACTGGGAAAATGTATTGTCTCCGCAAAATTCCGCATGCATCTTAATTTTCGGTTAGTAGAAATGCTTTCAAACGAAGATGGATGCGTCAATGTACTTACCGCATACACTGCGATGTGAGGAAAGACGAGCAGCATTGCGACCACACAACTCATCGTCATGGTTGAACTCTGTAATGAATGTAGGGACGACCTCCGTGGAGGTTGTATGCAACATAATGAGCAGCCATGACCTCAATGACATTAATTAATTTGTTATAATCATGGCTAACATTCGGTTCTCGTCATCGCAGCGCGACGACCTCATGACATTTTGAACGAAGCCAATTTCCGTAGGAGGTAAATAACGGCGATTTGCCTATTTGCACGATTGGGCAATTTTTGGATGCGTCATAACGTACAGCTTCTCTGGGTGCGGACCAATCAGATGAAGTGATCCAAATGACGTCACTGTTGATCAGCAAAATCGCCGTATGTGGGACATCTATGGATTTGTCTCCTGAAATCACTCAAACACATCACATGCACTCAGATGGTAAAGTCGTCATGGTTTCGAAAAGTTTTAATGGTTGTCTAATTTCGCAGAAGTTTGCAGAAACACCAAGAAATCAAAGTGAATCTATGGGCACGCAAACACAATCGCGGAGAAAACTTTTTTCATCTATAACAAAACCGAACACAGCAATCATGCCTCGAAGCAAATCAGTCGAGATGAATAAAGAAGAATTAGATGATCTTGGACGCTGAACTTAAGCCTACAATGATAACAAAGGCAATGCACTTACAGGAAATATCAAATAGCTCGGGGTACCGGGGTGTAATTAACTTTCGGCAAAATAGTCTGTACTGAATTCTCTATGGCAATTAATTAAAGTTCGTTTGCCTCCAAGTTCAGGTGAACAATCAGCGATTGAACAGATACGACCTCATGAAGGACAGCCCCTAAGGACAACCTGTTGATTAGAGTAGTCAAATTCTCCACGGAGACAACTATTGCCATGCCAGACCTTTGTATTACAAACTAATTAATTTCCACGGGACTATGTTCTATCTACCATGATGAATTTAGTGGTCGCTTGTTTATGTCAGGCAAGGATAGTAAACTAAATTGGTTGTCCAACCTCGGTCATTCTTTCTTTCTTTTGTAAAATATCAGCACTTATTTGTATGTTTTTCTCCATTGTACACGAAATTTGTGTATAAAGTGGCTCGCAATTACGGAAGACTACGAGTTAGTCGGCAACGCACCCACTCCTGATACAATAAAAAGAACCACGGATTTAAGGACCGTCTCAGATTGTCGCATAAGTTCAAAAAGCGAAATTCATTCGTTTACGGTGAGGGAGGAGGTTTGACCTCCATTCAATTAGTGAACTTCACTTTCGCACATTTATTGTGTGATCACAAGTTCTCTTTTCATTGTGTGTAAGAATAAACAAAAATTGCACACTCGTACCAACAAATTTTACTGTAACTGTTTTTAAACTCCTTCGTGTCATGCTGACGCTGGTTAGCACTCAAATTTGATCGATCACTTGACGATAAAATGTGGTCAGGGAAACATATTAATCAGTATCTATAGCAAAATGCTACATTGTACTCTCTAAGTCAGAAATCAACATTTCGCACTTTTGAACTTTCGTTTAGGGGGAAGGGGGATTTTGACCAAAACGTAGGAATTTTGTTTCTTGAACTTGTGCGACAATTTGAGACGGACCCTTATATGAATATCATTTTTAGGAAGGATCTACAATAAATGTTAACTGTCGGTGGTAACTTTTTATCACACTACAGTTGAAAACAACACTATAGATAAAAAAATGACAGTCCATATCTGTTTTTCCCGAAACATGCTCCACTTTCCTGGTAACTTTTCCTTGACGTTTACGACCCGATAATCAGTACATAATGTAATAAATTGGAAAGTGAAGTTTTGAGTAGTTGAGCACATCCTGTCTTATTCCCTGGTTCAGAAAAGACGCATCATTAACTTGACCTTGAATCCTTCCTTAAGTTTGGAAATGAACATTTTGAATGGAAAATTGTAAACTTATTATTTAAAAAAAAACTTTTCAAAATGCTAAATTTCGACCATGACGATCACTTTCTAGTGTATCAAGTATAGCTGGTTGTAATCGATATATGATACGTGGCGAGTCTTTAAAATCTTGGTTCCTTTCTTTGTTGTACACGTGCAAATTTTGCCTTCTACAATCATTTGATTCTTGCGTATGGCTACACGAACAATAGCTGTAACTCTGGTAATCTTCTCATGAATCGTGTTCAGTAAAACAAGAACATTCTCTTCTTCTCCCTAAAAAAGAACAAATGTATATGAAACACAAACACATCTCATAGTGTTCCTTACTTAAGCAATAATGCACCCCCTCGCGGCATATAATGGACGATAGCAAACTTTTCGCAACATAATGTAGGAGGCGAAGTCGAGTACATTATGGAGTGCAAAGTTTGCTTGCGTCCATTATGGGCCGGGGGTACATTATTACTTATTGTTTTGGCGATGCCAGTGGATGTGTATATGTAGAATCCATATGGAACCGCAACAGTACAAAAACACTCTACATTAATATCAGTAATAATCTAGGGTGATGACGTCACAAAATTCACTGGTATTGACAAAGGTGTAATATAATACTAGGTAGTAATGTCGATATATGAATCCTGGTCAAGATTGAAATTCTGCAGTATTTCAGTCGCGCATAATATTGGAGTTGGCGTTCACATACTGGATGCGTTGACAAAACGGATCATTTCGACATGATTTTCAGACCAAACGGAGAACCTTTTTATGCAAACAGAAAACAACAACAGCATTATTTGTGAACATATTGAAAGTTCGCCCGAAACGTCAGCTTTTGTACAATATGAAATAACCAACATCGTGATATCTGTGTACGGGATAAGAATCAGGTTCTGAGTCTGCGTAGAAAATGGCGGGATCGTCACTCTTTTGAGCGTTCAACCGCTTTTATCAAACGAGAAACTCGACTGATGGACAGCAACACCAGAACGTGAGAAAAAAGTATCCGTTTTAGGCGGGCAACCGAAACATCACATACTCGAAGTGACTGAAAGTCGATTGGCTTATGTACTCCAAAGTCTGAATCCGTATAACATATCAATGAAATTAATTTCTATCTCTTATAATTTGAGTTCAGTCTCGTACATTACAGAAATTAAGTAATTTTCAAGTTGCACGGCGTGTACACCATTTTTTAAAGTTCCCGCCTCACAGATGTTCATAAACGATACACATCGGGTATTTGGAACTTTCAGATTCTTAAGGCAGTATGCACCTCGAAAGTGAACGACTTAATCTTTATCTCAAAATCTCCTCTATGAATGTTTAACCACTGTCTTTCAAAATCGAGAGAAAATCAGGGGTCACCGCGCAAGTTTTGGTACTAGAGAAACAAATGACCCAAGATTTACTGATATTTGAAATTCAAAATGGCCGCCATCCCTGTGTCATAATATTCCTAATTGGCGCACGGAATAGTAATATTTCACGCTCAAAATACATTAGCGTTCTGGGACGCGAGTGATCAAGCTGATGTTTCTTTGTTTGGACTCTAACAATGCTGGCGCCACGAAATACCAGCACAGTATCGACGACATGATCTCACTCATTTACACATTTACAAGAATTACCCAGTAACTTATTTTCTCATGGAGGTATTCTGCGTACTACCCCCATGTTCTGATGTGTTTCAACCAATCGTAATATTGAGCCGTTGTTATCATTTTAATTTATTCATGGCGTGGTTTTGAAACAAAAGCATTGTAGCAAGTCACGCACGGGCAAGTGATAATTTCTACTTTTGTAATCCTTTCTAATGTCGGTAAATCAAAGCATTTTCTTATTATATTCTTTATGGCGTCGGCATCCGACATAGCCAAGATATTGTATAAATAGACACATTAACTCAGAGGACTTAACTTGGACCACGGTCACTCTCTAGTGGAGTGACCGACACGAGGACCGATAACCACGGTCACTCTCTTGTGGAGTGACCGAGACAGGACATTCACAGTTATGGTTCCGTATTCAATAAATAAGTTCCAGTTGTACATCAGCACTCGTCGTCAGATCCAGCTTCTTTCCTTTATGTTATGACATGGTGGAGATACCAAACCCGGTGCGAAGACTGACTTTGGGTCGTCAGTCACCTCTCGTCGCCAAGCGAGAAGCTCTACGATCAATTCCCCGAAGCACGAAAGTCACCATTGCCACTTGCAAGTGCCGAACACTTTGCCGAGAAGCTAGTCACCCATATGAGTAAATCCTCTACGATCCGCTCTCAAAAAACTATCAACTTGAAGATTCACATCGAGCAATTCCCCGATGAAGAACACTTTCGTGATTTTGAAGACGCGGAATCTACTCTTCCAGTGACGAGAAAACGGGCCACCCACAATCAACGATGAACAATCTCCATGCAGTAATTTCATGATGCGATCAGTAAGGTTGGAATTTAGAAAGATAGGTTTGTTTAAATGATTGTATTTTCGATTTATAGGAAATTCAAGGACATGCTCTCTGATTTCTTTTTTTATTTTAAAAGGCTCGTTAATCGCATACCTACGACAAAACAATACATAGCATATCTTCGAGCCTATTACACACGCGGGATGGAATACTTAAATATTATAACGCAATTCAAGAGGGTTGGGAAAGAAGGAAATTTTTGAGATCACTGTGAGAAAATTTTCAAACGACGAGATCGCTGAATAGAATTACTGAAAGGAAATTAACCAACCTCGGTAACTCTACAAACCAAACAGTTTTAACAGAACAACGACCAATTGAAACGAACTATACAAGCGCCAGAAAAAGAAACTGAACTCAAGATACCTCAAGAAGTTAAAGATTAACTTACGGACAAAAACGTAAAGACATTTTCTTGGTGCGCTAAGAACAATTAACCGTGAGAAGAAAGTGACCGACTAAAGAAACAGAACTCAACTAAAAAGAACAAACATCACGAAAAAAATTATTCTTGTATTTTTGTTATAACTGTGACTTTCTTAAGTGTTTTTATCAGCTGTTGAGTGACACATTGACATTTGCTGTGATTTTCTTGTGTGAGATCTCGTAGTGTGCGGGGTAACGGCCGGCTCCATCATACTGCCTGATGTCACACCCTCAGAAGCAAATTCTGTGTTTCACGATTCAGTATGATATCGCAATAGGAATTTTATCTACATTATGTTGTATTGTATATTGTTTCTTCGACACCCTAGTTTCCGTTGTGTATTTCTTTTAATGTTGCATCTCATTGTTAACTTTTGCTCTCAGTTATGCAAATTACCCTTTGTATGAAATTCAATTGTTTTACTTTCGCTGAATGCCCAAATCTGAAAACGTTCTTTTTTTTTGCTTCTCTCAAAACTTTAACAGTGTTTAGTCCAAAAAAACATCATTCCATACACTTTAAATCACACATTTCCCTACGAATGAGGATCTATTTGAAAGCCATTTTTTGCAAAGATTTTTGGAACACCAATGCTTGGTCTCTATTTCCGTTTTACGCTAAGCCAGCGTGTTTTTCTTGCTAGTAAGATTTACGAACAGGCTTTATTTATTATAATGCTGACGGCAAACCAAGAGATGGTCACAAGAAGACGCACAAAGTCCGCCATCCAAATGCCTACACGCTCTTTACTATTATTCTTCGAGGCCAAACGAGCCCAATTATTACCCGCCAAAGACGCGAGGATTATTTTTAAGGTTAATAGCGATCATGCATTTTAAGATTATAAATCACACGTGTTTCAGACTTTCTTTTAAAGAAATGTACTTTGTCATATTCTCAACTCAGAGGGAACGGACGTATTATTTTGAAAATGAGGTCATTTTCTATTTCGAAATTGGCCCATACAAAAGCATTTATATTTGTATTTTTGTTATAACTGTAACTTTTCTTAAGTGTTTTTATCAGCTGTTGAGTGACACATTGACATTTGCTGTGATTTTATCGTGTGAGATCTCGTAGTGTGCGGGGTAACGGCCGGCTCCATCATACTGCCTGATGTCACACCCTCAGAAGCAAAATACTATGTTTCACGATTCAGTATGATATCGCAATAGGAATTTTATCTACATTATGTTGTATTGTATATTGTTTCTTCGACACTCTAGTTTCCCATGTGTATTTCTTTTAATGTTGTATCTCATTGTTTACTTTTGCTCTCAGTTATGCAAATTTCCCCCTTGTATGAAATTCAATTGTTTTACTTTCGCTGAATGCCCGAATCTGAAAACGTTCATCTTTTGCTTCTCTCAAAACTTTAACAGTGTTTAGTCCAACAAAATATCATTTCATGCACTTTCAATCACACGTTTCCGTACGAATGAGGATTTATTTGAAAACCATTTTTGCAAAGATTTTTGGAACACCAATGCTTGGTCTCTATTTCCGTTTTACGCTAAGCCAGCGTGTTTTTCTTGTAAGATTTACAAACAGGCTTTATTTATTATAATGCTGACGGCAAACCAAGAGATGGTCACAAGAAGACGCACAAAGTCCGCCATCCGAATGCCTACACGCTCTTTACTATTATTCTTCGAGGCCAGACGAGCCCAATTATTACCCGCCAAAGACGCGAGGATTATTTTTAAGGTTAATAGCGATCATGCATTTTATGATTATAAATCACACGTGTTTCAGATTTTCTTTTAAAGAAATGTACTTTGTCAAATTCTAAACTCAGAGGGAACGGACGTGTTATTTTGAAAATGAGGTCATTTTCTATTTCGAAATTGGCCCATGTCATAATATTCCTAATTGGCGCACAGAATAGTAATATTTCACGCTCAAAATACATTAGCGTTCTGGGACGCGAGTGATCAAGCTGATGTTTCTTTGTTTGGACTCTAACAATGCTGGCGCCACGAAATACCAGCACAGTATCGACGACATGATCTCACTCATTTACACATTTACAAGAATTACCCAGTAACTTATTTTCTCATGGAGGTATTCTGCGTACTACCCCCATGTTCTGATGTGTTTCAACCAATCGTAATATTGAGCCGTTGTTATCATTTTAATTTATTCATGGCGTGGTTTTGAAACAAAAGCATTGTAGCAAGTCACGCACGGGCAAGTGATAATTTCTACTTTTGTAATCCTTTCTAATGTCGGTAAATCAAAGCATTTTCTTATTATAGTCTTTATGGCGTCGGCATCCGACATAGCCAAGATATTGTATAAATAGACACATTAACTCAGAGGACTTAACTTGGACCACGGTCACTCTCTAGTGGAGTGACCGACACGAGGACCGATAACCACGGTCACTCTCTTGTGGAGTGACCGAGACAGGACATTCACAGTTATGGTTCCGTATTCAATAAATAAGTTCCAGTTGTACATCAGCACTCGTCGTCAGATCCAGCTTCTTTCATTTATGTTATGACACCTGTATTATCTCTATCGGGAAAATTAAATCCCAATTTTCACAAAACTAAGACTATAAAAACTTTTTTTTGCGCCATAAGCTTCACAATGAACCCCCTGCAAGTGTAAGACAAAAAGAACATTGTGAAAGTTGAGAGTCCGTATATCTGTCCCTAGGCGCTGGCACAATGTAGTTCTCCGCTAGCATTGGACTTCATATATTTCACAAAAACAAGTCGTAAAATTACTGGAAAGCCACTTTTAATACAAATATAGAAGTACAGTTTTTTTTGCAGCAAGATGCCAATTGAATCGATGACGTCCACCTAATAAAGAAGCCAACTAGTTGATGTTTCAATCTCACGTCTTATCTTCGTATTTGAAAGTCCCATTAGCTGTATCTTTGTGATTTTTTTGGTGATAAGTTGGTTTGAAATGCCCACCGAAGTGTAACCACAGGACGTTGTTCAAACACTAGCGACGAACGCACAACCTAGATTTTACAAGGAAATGATTTTTTAGTGGCAACCTAAAAATCGCCCGCATATAAATATACATGTAAGCGCGTGAAGTCAATCGACCAAGTCCAGCATTAAGCCTATTAATTGGAATAAGCTCACGGACGGTTTCAAATGTAACAGGGCTCGATAACATGAATCAAGAATATCTCTCAAAATTTGCTGGTATTGTTCTTGGGAAGTGAATGCAAAAAGGTACAGCTGATGGGACTTTAGAGGTATTTTGTCTGCATAACATCCATGTCTTGAGGGTTCTGACCTTTGCTATCATTTCTCTTCTCACGGCCTAAGTATATGCGATATATCCGTGTGTTGCGCATCCGTGTATTATTCTGGGTTGCACTGCTTTATGAAAACAAGTGAATTTGCGCGGTACGCTTGTTTTTTTGTCTACAGTGTCTCGTGTTCCCAAAATATCAAAGACCACGTGACGCGTTTGCCACAAGTAATATGCGCAAAGTAATTAGTGTCAGGTACGTTTGACATTCAGGGGACATTCAACGAATGGAAAACAGCCAAAAGTGTTTAAGTTATTTTCGTCGATGTTTTAGTGTTCGTCATGTTGGCTTTCTTCTGCTTATATTTTCTATATCCTTTAAAAAAACTTCGAAGATCAACAATGATTTTATATTGAACGCAACCAACACTTAACCCAATGAAGTTCCTGATTAATCCGTGATATTATTTTTGCATTTTAAAATCAAAGAATGGCCGTTGAAATGCCTTTAATGTGTTGTTGAAATACAAGCAAATTTCATTATTCTGGCAGTTTAAATGACCACTCACATTAAAATTTTGACCGAAATGGTGTAAAGAAATCACACCTAAGATAAAAATTCAATCCTATTTCAGTGTAGATGATCGTACATGAACTGCCTGAATAATACAACTTGCCTACACTTCCACTACCTATTCTGCGATTTAGAGGTGAAAAAATGGTTGGCTGAATAACATCACGGATTCAATTCTGATTGGCTGTTCCTGGCATTCTTGATAAACAAAGCTTTAATTTAATGTGTTTTGTGAATCAAATTATAGTATAATCATGCTGACGGTTGCACTTTAAAATTTGTTCCTAGTACCTTTAGGTACGTATACACGACTCCCCCAAATGAAGTTTAAATATATAGTATAGGTTAATGGCACAAAGAGACCAAAATATGCTCTTTCAAACCATGGAGGTAGTCTCTGCTAACTCCATTTTCAAACTTACCCTGGAGTATTTAATATCTGATGAAATACCGTGTGTACAAATAAGTATAAAATGAGTGGCTAAAATTCAGTGAACAAATCCTGCCTGTTAACGCCAATGTTGAACTCAAGCAAGCTTGTGTATGATGGTGAACGGGTAATTGTGTATTGTGGGGGCGAACTATTCACCATCGATTTCTTAAAAGTATCTCTGCATTCATGTGATTTCTTCGAGATGATGAAGGACATTAAATTGCATTAAGAAAAATACTGTCTTGTGAACTTTGACCTCTAAGGGACTTGAATTGTGCAAACATCTATGTGAAACGAAACGAGTATTAATTACTTTCCGAGTGGAAATAGGAGTAAAAATCGACCTAAATCACTCTCCGAGGTCCACACCTTTAGAAGTTTGCAACTTTTTGTTACTTAACTTTGAAGATAAAATGGTGACTCATTTTGTATCCCGTCAGCAATGTGCAAGATGAATGCTGTCTGGTACGGCATGGACTCTGATGACAGTGGCAATATATCAAATTACGTTCCTACGCGGTCCCTTTGTTGGAGGGACCGTGATCATATTGTGAATTAGTCCACGTCCCAGGTCAACTCGTCCTACCGTCTCGGCATACACTGTCCATACACGCATGCGCGGCAAAGTATTGTCTCAGATTTTGTTTTTCGGTGTATGTCAAAGGTCATTAACCTTTCTAACACGAACGATGCATTGGATCAGGAACGTTCATACTGCAGGGTACCTAGGGATTGAGTCATCGTCATCCATCCTGTTTACAACTGCAGTTGTAGAAGGTAAGTTGTTTCAATATCCACGTCTGTCAGCTCGAAAAGTTAACTCTGCAGGGCTGTAAGTTACAGGCTGCTGCGCGGTGCATCGGGAGGCCTAACCGATTGGGGAGGTACCAGAATTGTAGAAGATTGGTACCTCCATGGATACAGCCTAGCCCTGCGTACGATGTTGTGTGTCCCCGGTGTTACCGCAGCCTAGCCCTGCGGTCCCAGCCCTGCGTACGATGCTATTTGTTTCCGGGCGTTGCGCGTTGTACGGCTTCCCACCGCACCGCTAGAGGCCCGTACAACGCCGGGAACACGTAGCATCGTACGCAAAGTCTTAGATACACTCAGCAACTCAGCCCTGCTTGTAGAGCAACCTGAAAACGATAAGGCTCTTTCTGAATCAGGTGAGACAGACACTAGTGGTCGTCGCAATGCATGACATGATCCCTGGGGTGCATGGCCGTGGCGTGATCCACTGATGTCAACTGTCATTCTGCTGAACTGCGTACATTGCTGTAGGGCAATCAGTGGTGCATGATTAGGAGTGGACAATTTGATATCCTGGGGAGGGGGGGGGGGCGGTCACACTTTCCGGAAGTTTTTCGGGGAAAAAAAAGATTCCAAGTAAATGTCAATAAAAAAATCAGCCAGAGAGGGCTTGACAATACAAAAGGTGTGAGAGTGGGGAAAAAATTGTGTACAATTGATCAGGTAAAAAAATAATGCTACCTCATCAATCTTCCAGACCCCCCAGGATATCAAATGGTCCACTCCTTATCCAAATGTTGTATTCCCTCTCAGTACCTTAAAGGTAGTATACCCTAGTAATATTAGTATGTCCCTCTAACCAGAAATTTTTAAACCTTGGCTCAAAGGGAATTCATTGTCTAGGCCTCAAGAAACTGTAAAAAACATTCTCTTCATAGTCAAGAATCAAAATCAGCGGGTCATTATGAAAAGTTTAGCAACTAAAAGAAACAAATAAGGGACTGGTCAGTTTCTTCAGCCTGGGGGGGGGGGGCGGTGGATTATTTTTTGCCGACGTCAAAAACTGGTTGACCCCCCCTATTCCAAATTTGAAAACAGGGTGACCCCCCCTATTCCAAATTCGAAAACAGGGTGAACCCCCCCCCCCCGGCGCGCGACATAGGTAAAACAAAGGTGGACATAAATTATATAATAATAATACTTTATTGCATAACACACACTTCGGGAAGTGCGGTAGAGCAAAACAATCAAACATTACACACATGTTCAGGTAAGACTGCTGCTGGGGATGAATCTGTAGTGTAAGAAATATACCTTAAAAGAGGCTTCTTGTCCTCAAAATTCATGATGTACAGGAATTTCTCTCTGTCACTTAAATATTCAAAGTTCTCAAAATGTAATTTCATACTAGTGAAAAGAGTATTTCTATTATGAACATATTTGTCACACTTAATAATATAATGAAACTCATCTTCTACAGAAGACTTACAGAAAGTACAAAATCTCTCATTTAACGGGATTCTTGGGACTGCCCTTACGATTTATGTCAGCTTGGGCCAAGTTTGTACAACATTGCTGTAAGCTTGCTGCAATCTTGAAAACCCGGCTGGTAACTTGTATTAAGGTGGGCAAGCTTGGAAAGTATTGGAACTAAAATTAATACACTTGTACCAACTTTTGTTCAAATTTCATGCACGGTTGGCAGATACAATTTTCTTACAAGGTTTAGTTTTCCATACTTCGTTCAGTGAAGGTTGTAAGATGCAACCTTCTTACAAAGTCAACATTTATGATTTTGTACCTCCTGTTCTGTGTGACTCATGTCCAGTGTGCAATTAATTGATCCGATGCACACCCAAATGAACATGTCATTTTACATGGTATGAACCTACATCCATTTTAACTACTCTCACAACAGCTGCACGGACAATTGCCGTTGCAGGGAAAGACTTGAGCACTATCATTACGTATTCAAAAAAATGATTTTGCTAGACTCAATAGGTTTAAATTTCTCATTCATCACAGCAGGATTAGAGACAAACACATTCACAGACTTCACTCACAAGATTAACAAAATGTGAGTAAATTTTCCAAGTGAACAATGTTATTTTTCATTTATTTTCCACAACTGACAATCCAAAATTTTAAACGACAAGAACTGGTGGAAAATAGACAGCCTTTCACTTGTGGTTGTGCACAATTCAGCTGATTAAAAGCATCAGTTTTTTCTAGTATATACACTGGCAATCACTTAAGTTTCTATGCCAAAAAACAAGAGGCAAGTCTAAGCTGAGAGTTGAGTTTCGAGCTTACAAATACGTACACAAGATTTGAGAGTCTGTGTAAAAATCAAGCAAACTTTTAATATAGTCGACTATCTTGTTTTGTAAATCGTGGTTGTTGTAAATCGTGGTTGGATCAACAGCTGAATTTTTAAGAAAATAAAACAAATTGTTCAACAGGAATTTGTATGTTTTTATAGCGAATTATATGAAAGGAAGAGAGTGCTGTTACGGACGCAATCCGTATACCTCTTTCAAAACAAACAACAAAAACGGGTCATAGACTTATTGTTGCTGCAAATTTGTACCATAAAATGTCAACAGACCAGGACTTGTCACTGTTGAAACGTACATAAATGTCAATGCTTTCAATGTTTGATATGCATGGAGGTAGAAAGGAAGATACATCAAGCACAGTCCCTCGGCTAAACAATGCACAGCATACGGTACATACAGTCTGTGTCACTTGATCATCGATGCTGCCAACAAAATCTCGCCTTCAGAAGACGGGGATTGAGGTTATGGCTTTTGCTTATGTTTTATGCATCAGAGCTATATTGCAGTCCAAGCTGACTACCTATGGGGGCCCGTTCTGGTCAATATTATGTTTTATTAATTTTAGTATGTTAGAATTAATTTTATGTAGACTGGAATTAATTTACTAGCACCTCGAATTAATTGTATGTTTCTTTTAATGAATTTTTATATGCTTTAATTAATTTTGTGTAGTCATGCCGAATTAATTTGATGTGTTCCAATTAATTATTTCTGCTTATCTTTGCTGTAATTAATTTTATGTAGTCTAGAATTAATTTTGCTAACATTTCAAATTATTTATATGATTTTTATGTGCCGGAATTAATTTTATGTAGTCTAGATTTAATATATTGATTCCTTCAATTTATTTGGGGTTCAAAATGTTTTCGCGTGCTGCAATTAATTTAATGTGTGCCAGAATTAATTTCTACTAGTGTCTTGAATTAATTTTGTGTTCGGTCGAAGTAATTATGTGTTTGAGCGAATTAATTATATGTGTTCGCTCGAATTAATTATACGTGTTCGCTCGAATTAATTTTATGTGTTTGCTCGAATTAATTATATGTGTTTGCTCGAATTATTTTCGGCCGATCCCACAGTCCTTTGCGCACGCTTTCTTAATCAGTATGGCGGCTCCCGACCGGAGTGGTATTATTCAGGCGCTCGAACCGTGATCTGTGAAAATGGAAATCAATAAACTGATCACAAAAACTTTTGTAGTGTCTCCTGTCTGAGGGATCGTGTATGTGATTGCCCATAGAGCGAAGCCCGACAATTTTGTGTTTACGTCAGACGCGAACGTTTACCCCTTTCCATCGGGCTTTGCCAATCATCGTATCCTGTAGTGTAGTGCAGTGTGCACCGTAAGCGTACGCAGCATTCGAAAAGAAATCTGCCGAACAGATATCTACGAATATGAAAACCAATAAAGAACTTAACAATGACCACCAGGAAATGTCTCCAAGCTTGATTGCTGTCAAATGTCCCTAATTACAAATATAGCATTCGGCAGTTTCACCTCTATCTGACAGGCTTCGCTACGCGAAGCCGGCCTGAATACCGGAGGAGAAAACTAACAGGCCGGCTTCGCATAGCGAAGCCTGTCAGATAGAGGTGAAACTGCCGAATGCTATATTTGTAATTAGGGACATTTGACAGTAATCAAGCTTGGAGACATTTCCTGGTGGTCATTGTTACATGTAAGTTCTTTATTGGTTTTCATATTCGTAGATATCTGTTCGGCAGATTTCTTTTCGAATGCTGCGTACGCTTACGGTAGGCCTACACACTGCACTGCACTACACTACAGTACACGATGATTGGCAAAGCCCGATAGAAAGGGTGAACGTTCGCGTCTGACGTAAACACAAAATTGGTCGGGCTTCGCTCTATGGGCAATCACATACACGATCCCTCAGACAGGAGACACTACAAAAGTTTTTGTGATCAGTTTATTGATTTCCATTTTCACAGATCACGGTTCGAGCGCCTGAATAATACCACTCCGGCCGGGAGCCGCCATACTGATTTAAGAAAGCGTGCGCAAAGGACTGTGGGATCGGCCGAAAATAATTCGAGCAAACACATATAATTAATTCGAGCAAACACATAAAATTAATTCGAGCGAACACGTATAATTAATTCGAGAGAACACATATAATAATTCGCTCAAACACATAATTACTTCAACCGAACACAAAATTAATTCAAGACACTAGTAGAAATTAATTCTGGCACACATTAAATTAATTGCAGCACGCGAAAACATTTTGAACCCCAAATAAATTGAAGGAATCAATATATTAAATCTAGACTACATAAAATTAATTCCGGCACATAAAAAACATATAAATAATTTGAAATGTTAGCAAAATTAATTCTAGACTACATAAAATTAATTACAGCAAAGATAAGCAGAAATAATTAATTGGAACACATCAATTAATTCGGCATGACTACACAAAATTAATTAAAGCATATAAAAATTCATTAAAAGAAACATACAATTAATTCGAGGTGCTAGTAAATTAATTCCAGTCTACATAAAATTAATTCTAACATACTAAAATTAATAAAACATAATATTGACCAGAACGGGCCCCCATAACTACCTGTACGAATATCCAATAGTATACCACTAGCTACTTTGCCAAAGCGTGAGCCGAAGCCGGTGTTCTGCCATCTATACTCATTGCCATCTACACTCCATTTGACCTTGACACATACACTGGCATATCACGCGATTGTTATGCAAATAAATATCGCATTCAATCTATACTCTGCCCTTGACATGGCTCAGGGAAATCGGGAGGAAACATCTTTACAAGTTGAATTTACGTAATTGCTATCTATACTCCATTGCTATTTCTATTCATTACTATGACAAAAGAGAGGTTTTTGAAAGGTACACAATGGATTCTAAACTTAATTCATTTGATCTAAGGCCAATTCATTTAAATCATATACTGTTTTTATTCAGAACAATGAAAACTTCAATAAGGGTGTTTTTTTATAATAAATACAAAAAACTGAGAAGAGACTTCTTGGGGCCGGTACATTATTTCTTTGTTCATTATATTTCACTAGGATTTAATGAATTTTGGAAATAAGTTTGACAATAACTCGACAAATCGAGGGCAAGTATAGTGTATGGCCGGTAGAAATGGTTGTACAGAGAATAGATGGCAGGAGTATAGATGGCATGTGTACATGCCATTTATACTCCACTGCTATCTACACTCTTTTGCTGTCTATACTTTGTTGTCATCTATAATCAATTACTACCTATATATGATAGGTTCTGAACTAAATTTCTGATACGGAGCTTCATTGTAAAAGCTGCACTGACATATTTTTATACACCAGAGGGACAGTGAATAAAGACGATTACTGCTGTTAAAGTTAACGGAATCATTGACAAATTCTGCCAGTCAGCGACTTTGGTAAATGGATGCTTGGAGTACAGTTGGCAATTGCTTTCAATAATCAAGACTACAAACTACGGGCGTTTTGCAAGGAAAAAATGTTAGAAATGGATCTGAAATATATTAAAGCATTAGTACATTACGGAGACAAAACAAAAAACAAAAAAAAAACAATGAAAACATGACTGACAACACAAAAAACTACCAAACTTCAGAATGTGAGTTCACACAAAAATATCATGATTAACCAATCGCCAGTATAGCTACGAGACCCGGGCCACTAGCCATGCACTGTACACCCTATGAAGTTCATACAGATCCGATCTGGAAACTGGTGAGCTTAGGTGTGCACAGTGCAGTGGATTCTGCAATGAAATCAAACATTTTATATCCCTTTGCAATTTCTTTAACATTGGGAAAATGATATTTTTTCTGTTAATAAAAGTGGAGTATAGATGGCAAGAGAGCATAGATGGCACCTTACACTGCCATCAACACTCACACTGGCAGTTATTTGCATAACAATGGAGTGACATGCCAGTGTATGTATCAAAGGTCAAACGGAGTGTAGATGGCAACGAGTATACATGGCAGAACACCGGCTGGCAGCCGATTTGTTTACTCAGAGGTCACCAGCTGGTCACAGTTTACCAAGTTAAGTTCGCGCATTGATATTGAATCTTCGTGCTGAAAGAACTGTACACTCTTTTGAGTATTTCCAATCATTAGTATATGATTATTTTCATAATTCAATAAAATAAATTACTATTTTGAGTTTGAAATGTACTGGATTAGGGTCGATAGAAAGTCAAAATCCGACGTTCAAAAACGGGACTACGTTATCCATCGCGTAATGATTTATTGATCTCACTTCCGTTAACGTCACAAGGCTAGAACGGCGCGAAGTAAGTTGTACCGTCGAGTTGGTATTTGTGATCAGGGGTTATCTGGCGGAAAGTTTCGCGATCTTTGTATGGAATCACTAGCCGAATGACATCAAACTTTCGCAGAAATGTGTATAGAGTACCAGGGACCGACTGAGTTCTAAATTTGTGAACGCGAAAAGAAGTTAAAGATGCCGAGTCTATTTCCCAGTAACTCGTACCGATGTGCTGTGCGTGCAGCACGGAGAGACGTCTTCGGCGTCTGCGAGCCGTTCACAAATGCAGGTAGGTCGATATAGCCGCATGGAGCTAGAACCTGATAACGTACATTTGTACCTTGCATTGCCATTAAATTACTTATTCTGCAACCTTGGTATCGCCCTATTTAAACACAGATAAGTTTCGTTGAGTAACTAAATAATGATTCGTACGGAAATACGGAATTCACTTTCAATTCACAACGATGCTAGAAAATAGTAAATGGAAAATAATTGCGAGATTTTTACAGACCGTTTGTCACCGCTGTCCGTTTTAAATATTATTAATATGTGATTATAAATGTTTATGCAGTTGGTTTCTATGCTTTTCAAGTAACTATTGTCTCATTTTCAACTAATAATTTTTATTGATTTCATTCATCAATTTGCGGTCAAACAGTAAAGACGTAGCTTACTCTCTTCCCTCAAACATTTGTATTTTTCAGAATTCGTTACTGTTACTGCAGTATAAATGGACAAGAAAGTCAGAAAACAGAAGCTAAATCACTGCCTTTGACAGTAATGTAAATTTCACATGAACCTTACCTGTATGAAGACATTTATGTCGCATGAAAAAACATTGGCATATACGGTAAAATAAATCGTACCCTACATTAACTTAACCTTTTGTTTCTCTGTTTTATTTTTTTTTACTGTTTCTTAGTATTTCAGAAATACATCTGCGCTAATTTACAGTCTGCCATCATGTTATTAGTCATGTTTTGATGGCTGATTTCACTACTCGGTGTACAATATCTAAACTTTCAAAATGTTAAAAGTGTGGTACAACTACAAATGCACAAATTTTGCTGTCACTAATTTGACTAAAGTGTGTTGTTTCTTTGGTTTCAGTATCTACAACGTATTTAGTTTTCTATTTAACTGTTTGGAATTATTTTTCCTTGTAAATTGGTAAATGCATTTATTCGAGAGCTTACTGCTCTGGGGTTATGCCAACTTTTACAGGAATTTTGGCAGGATAAAATGCACAAAAGTATGAGCAGTGAACCCATCAGGGTAGGTAAAATGAAGTCTCCATGGCAACATACTGATAAAACTACAACCAGCAAGGAATGATGGGAAATCTACAACTTTGACACAACCTTTGAGGCTTGAAAATGAGGAGTTAATATGGAGCATACAAAGTTTAAATGCACAACCTTGTTAAACCTTGATACAAGTGTGCAATACTAAACTTTCAACCAAGCTTTTAACAGTTTCATTTTAAGCTTGGCTGGCAAGCTTGCCAGACAAAGCTCCCACAAGCTTTGACTGAGTTTAAAGCCTTTTTTATCTCCAACCTTGGTTGCAAGATTGGACACGAACCTTGAGCCAAGTTTGCCCCAAACTGATATAAATCGTAAGGGTGACCTTCTGCCAATCTCAATTTGTAAATTATGATCAGAAATACGAAACTTGGTAATCAATTTCCTGCAGTTAATATTTGTAATATCCATCAAGTATTCCTCAAAAGTAAATAAAGTTTTAAATTTTCTGTACGTTCTTAGTTTATTTTTGTCCACACTCTGAGTCCTTACATCATTATGTAAATCATTAATCCATGAGACACAATATCTTTCTTTCAGTTCTCTGTGAATTGCTTTAACAGTGAAATTAATGTTACAGATATTTGACCAGATAGATCTTCCACCATAATTATCCAGAATATATTTAATATACTCAAACCACTGGGAGTGGTGCTTAGCAGTTGTATATGCAGCACGTAGTAGAATATCATCTGATAAAACCAATCTATGCCAATATTTTATCATATGTAGTATAACAGTGAACTGGATGGGGTATCTACCCAATTCACCAACAATACCAGCTCGTGGAGCTTGTTTAGAAACACCAAGTAAATACCTGTAAAAGGAAAAACTTACATCATTCATAAAATTCTTCTTATCATTGATTTCGTTTCCCCAAATTTCACATCCATAAGTCATAATGGGTACGATCAAACGATCAAAAAGGTCTAATGCAACTTTGACAGGGAAACCATTATTGTGAGACATTCCCTTGTATAGGCTAAATAAGGCTTTTGTGGCTTTTAACTTGAGGTTGCGAAAATTGCCCTTAAATTTACCATTGGGAGTTATTACAAAGCCAAGGTAACATATTCATTCACCAACTCAAGTGGTATACCATTATAAAGTAAGGTAATATTTTTGAGAACCCTGTTAGTTTTATTAAAAATAATCACCTTAGTTTTCTTAGTACTAATTGTAAGCTTCCATTTTGAACAAAAATGATACAATTTAACAAGACAACTTTGTAATCCTGCTTGTGATTCAGACATTAATAGCAAGTCATCTGCATACAAGAGACAACTAATAGAGAGTGTACCAAGTTTGATAGGGCAGTCATTAACAGAGTCAAAATCCCAGGAAGATCATTCAAATAAATATTAAATAAAGTAGGACTTAAATTGCAGCCCTGCTTAACCCCAATATTGGACATAAAGTTGTCAGTAAAACTGTTATTAGTTTTAACACAATAACTGACATTCTCATACATAGACTTAATAAGCATGTAAAAATTCCCATTGATACCATAGTTTTTAAGTTTCCAAAGCAAACCAGTCCTCCATACTCTATCGAAGGCCTTATGGAAATCAATAAAGCAGCAGAACATACGTTTGTGACAGGGCTACAATCTGTTCCCTTATCTGAAGAATACAAATATTTGTCAACAGCTGATTTTAAGACAAAACATTATCTGCAGTCCTTCTCTTAGCTCTAAAACCAGACTGGAAAGGTGTATTAATTCCCTTCTTATTCAAAAGGTAACAAGTCTACAATTAAGGGCAGAAGTAAAAAGTTTAGCAATACAACTATTGATTGAAATACCTCTATAATTAGAAGGATCATTCTTGTCTCCTGATTTGTAAATTGGTACTATAAAGGCAGTTTTCCATGAATTTGGAAAGCTGCCTGATCGAAGAATAGCATTGAACAAAAAACAAAGTGAGTTGAGAAGGGAATGGCCCCCAAATTTCAACATCTCATTTAAAATACCATCCGTTCCTGGGGATTTCCCAGACTTTAATTTGCCAAGTACTTTTTGTAATTCTGAATTGGAGAAATAGCAATTTAAGATGGGACATATATTTTCATTGTTGCTCATTTCTAAACCAGTTAAATCAGTAACAACCATTTTCGACCACGTGTCTATTCCAGCAGAATCAAAATTGCCTAACTTCTTAAAATGTTCATACCAAATATTAGGGGAGATGGAAGATGCTCCTTTGTTTTCTGTGTGCACCTCTGTTACTTCTTTCCAAAGTTTCCAGAAATCAGTACTTTTGTTAGTATGTGCATTTTCTAGCTGTGCAATCTGATTCTTTTTAAAAGTAGATTTTTTGTGTTTGATCAACTTTTTATACTCTTTCTTCAATTTGAAACATTTGCCACGGATGAAAGGGTCACTAGGAAAGCGACTCAATAACTTACATGCCTCACGCAAGTCCTTCCTTGCTAAATAACAAGATTTATCAAACCAACTTTGCTTTTTTGCCCTTGATTTCTTGGTTTTCACCCTTGGTGTAATTTTTCTTAATGAACTGTCCGAGACTTTTTTAATAATGGACTCAAAGGTAGCAACTGCATCATCACAAGATGCTGTGTCACAAACAGAATTAAATTGGTTAAGCTCTTTCTGAATAGAAGGGCAGTGAAGGCGATCTATAAATCTTTGCTTAGAGTCATCATCCCATATGTATCTACCTGGGCAAGGTTTACATACATCTTGATTGTTAACATCAAACAAATCAGAATTCAACTCAATGCAGAAACCTATTGGGCAATGATCAGAAAGATGCGTAAAATCATACACTCTAAAATACTGAACAGAACTAAGGAAATGTTTAGCAACAATACAATAATCTACAATGCTGTGACCATTACTCTTATAGCAAGTGGGTTTTCCATTGAGATCGCCAATCGTCCTACCATTTAAAATTAATAAACTATTTTCAATACACATTTCAATAAGTTGTCTACCAAAGTTGTTTTTACAACTTGGTAGACAACTTATTGAAATGTGTATTGAAATGTGTATATATATATATATATATATATATATATATATATATATATATATATATTATATATATATATATATAATATATATATATATATATATATATATATATTATATTTTACATTTTACATATATTTATATTTTAAATAGTCATTCTATGTTTTAATGAAATTGTTGACATGTCAGTTGTAAGATAGGAATTTCAAAATGTAAATCTTAAAGTTTGAATACAGTACATTTTGAATGAGCTGTATTTTGAATGAGCTGTGAATGTATTTCACACTTTCTATGCTTAACCAGATGTCCTGAACTGTTGTACAGAAATGGATGTCAATCATTAATATCAAAGAGGAAAAAGCAGTGAATTAAAAACTTTTATGGGTGTTAAGACTTGCCAACCATCCTATTAAATCTCCTGAGGAGCCATAGAGAGCTTTTTTAGCCAAATCTGATGTGTACAGTGTCTGAGAGGACCTTTTCTTGTAACATTGAAACCATAAAAGCACAGGTAATAATGACAAAAACTCCTTTTTTAACTGTTATTTTGTTCATAAAAAAGCATCTTGCATGTTGCTTTCTCATACTGAATTCTCCTGGAGAGAACAGAAAAGTATCAGGAATTTGTCATCCTTTTCATATGAAATGCAGATTTCATAATGGTACACTTTCACTTAGCAAACATCAAGATATCTCTGATTTATTAAAGTATGGCGCCCGAAGGGCGCGCCGAAAAATATGAAACATCCTGATATCTCTGATATATATGCCTTGTATATTAAAGTCATGCACCTGAAGGGCATGCTGAAAAATGTCTGATATATTAAAGTAATGAGCTTGAAGAGCACACTGAAAAATATTGAACATACAGATATCTCTGATGTATGTATGCTTGATATGTTAAAGTTGGGCGTGCTGAAAAATATGACTGATTATTAAAGTTACGCGCCCGAAGGGCGCGCCGAAAAATACAACTGAATGATGAAATTTGTGGCTGACACTAGCATTTTAGGCAATGATGAGCCTGTGTCAAAATTCAAAAACACACTGACCCCCCCTATTGGGCATTTCAAAAACATGGTGACCCCCCCTATCACCAAAGTCAAAAACAGGGTGACCCCCCCCCCATGAATCCACCGCCCCCCCCCAGGCTGAAGAAACTGACCAGTCCCTAACTCAAAATTTACTGATATTTGAAATTCAAAATGGTTGTTATAACTTTAATACAAGTGTTAGATCCATTGGAAAGAATTACATTTTTTGATTTTCGCAAATCAAAATGGTAGTAACTAAGCAATCATCCTGTAGGCTTTAGCCCTGCCACTAGAGTGGTTTGAACCAGTCCTATTACAATTTATAGACAGGAAAGAAAGATGACCAGCATATTTAATGCTGTCTTTCAGTACATACAATGTAGCTGATTTGGTATATGTATGTGAAAATCTATTTACAGATTAATTTAATGATAAACTTGCTTTTTTTAATAGACGACATTTATAACATACTACATGTAATTAAATTTTTATTCTAACCAGCATTTTTAAATTCTGTTCTTCTGTTGTTTACAGTACTGTGATTTCAACCAGAATTTTCACCGTTGAAATGGCAGCCAAGACTGGACTTGGATCAAGAAGTACTGGATCTGATAACAACTCCAGTATTGCTGGTGAGAAGTCAGCTGACCAGACCCAGCGGTCTTCATGGCAGAGAGTTCTTGGTCTCTTATTGGCTGTTGGAGCCGGCGTATCCACGGCCTGTGCATCTACAATGACCAAGCTGATGAAGGATGATCTCCCCCCCTTGGAAGTCGTCTTTTACCGTGGTGTAATGAACGCCACAGTCTTATACAGCTACCTTGTTGTCACTGGCAGAGCTAATTTATTTAAGGGCATTGACGCCGCTACGATCGGCGCAGTGCTCATCCGGAGCGTATTCTTTGTTGTTGCTGTGACGATAAGTTTTGCAGTTAATCAGCAAATTCCTCTTGGTAGGTAAACCGTGTTATGTTATAAAGGGGCATGCAGTGATACACTCTTCATAATTACAAATAATATCACACCAGTATATTGATGGCACCAGCAGCATTCGGATCGGTCAAGACAAGAAAATAACCATGCCATATAGCACCGTTGGAACACGCATGAGTTTTCAGCTAGAGGAAAATTTCTTTTTGACTTTTGACACCAGAATTCCAGGAAAAATGATTTCTAGGTCGTTAAAAACACCCTTACAGGATAAACCCCAAAAGTTAGAGTTCTTAATCCTAAATATAAAGTTGGGATTGACTTCACATACAAGGACAAATCTTACTCTGAGCTGTTTCGGTTGTTATGGATGAAATATCACCAAAAACTAACAAAGTTCATGTTTGCCATTTTTCCTTGATGGTCAAGTTGCTTATCCGTTTAGTATTTTCAGGGCATCTAACATATATGATCTTTCACTTTTATTAGTCAACCTTAATCGATCTTCCCAATATACTGGAACATCTTGTTAAAGCTGTGGGGTGTCCTAGATAACTGAAACAACTTTCAAGACAATCTATGTGTCCTGGGCAGCAAAATGCAACTCCACTTTATCGCATTCACCCCACTCATCTCGATTCAAATGAAAACAGAACACAAATCATCACGTTCACTCTGACTCACACGTTCACAAATCACAGACTTGAACCAATTTCACATCAAACCATGGCAATACCTTAAAATGCCAGAGATATTCAACATTTCATGCTGTCCCGTCTGCAGTAGTTTAATATACAGATAACAGCTTTAAAAGTATTTTTGATTTCATTCTACCAGGTGATGCATCGGCGTTGATGGGCACCTCCACTGTAATGACAGGCTTGCTTGGAATTTTCATTTTGAATGAAAAATGGCACCTGCCTGATATGCTAATCAGCCTCCTCTGCTGGGCTGGAGTTCTGCTGATCTCGCGCCCAGCGTCTCTGTTCGGCACCACTGAGGGCGCTGTGACTGGATCCACGGACAGCAACAGTGTCTACTACATGCTTGCACTTGTTGCGGCTGTGATGACTTCTTTGTCTTTCCTGTTTGTTCGTAAAATTGGCAAAAGCATTGATGTTGGAAGGCTGGTACTGTTTTCAGAAACTGTTTCCATGGTGGTGTGCTTCGTAATACTTCAAAGCGGAGATGATGGCTTGCGACTTCCCTCTCCAAACACATGGAAATATCTACCATGGCTTTCTCTAGCATGTAAGTTTGCTTTCACTGTTTCATGAGTTTTAATTACTTCTAGCAGTGGAAACGCAGCTATCTGTTAGCAGGATAGTGTGCGTCGCTATGCAGGTCATCAAAAGGTCAACCCCCGCTACAGATAGCTGCGGGCCAACTGGCTGCGAAAATGGGTCTAGTACGACGACCCAACTTGTGTTGGGACTTTGAATGGCAACATAAACCAAAGTGATTGTAATTCAATAAAAGACCTATACTTGCCTGAACTCTGATTATTGCTCATTCCCTAACTCCTTTTGTGAACAAAATCTCTGGTTCATTTACGTAATTCAGCTGATTTTCCAAGGAGTACTCAAGATTTTCACTCTGACTGGCCGTCACGCTATTCATGTTCGAACGCACGACGTCCTCATTGGCATATCAATAGAAGTCAAAGTACACTGCTGGAGTGAAAATCATGAGTACTCCTTGGAAAATCAGCTGATTTGTGTAAACAAACCAGGGATTTTGTTCACAGAAGGAGTTAGGGTATGAGCAATAATCAGAGTTCAGGCAGGTACAGGTCATTTTATTAAATTCCACTCACTTTGGTTTATTTTGCCGTTCAAAGTCCTGACACAAGTTGGGTTGCCGTAATAGACCCATTTTCACTACCAGTTGGCCCGCAGCTATCCGTGGCGGGGTGTGACCTTTTGATGACCTGCATAGCGCACATGCTACCCTGCCAACAGATAGCTACGTTTCCACAGCTTTAATTACTTCTAAATGTGACTCCAACCAAACTGATCTGGTAAATATAACTTTGGCCAATTGTTTCAATATTGTTTGCTCTGCATTGCCATGTATAAAACTATAGTTGCTTGGCCTAAGTCCCTGGTTCAATTTTTAAAAATCCCAGTATTTGGCACTTGAACAAATATTCTGTATCTTTAGGGCGTTCCTGTTATCCTGTTCACCCCAATTCCCAGTAAACAGGTCCACACTCACCATTGATAACAATGGGTTTCGGCCAATACCATGGTGGTAAAAGGGTTGAATTTATAATTATTACAATTCAACTGCCAGCATGTTTGTTAAGCGTGTATAGGTTTCTTCAAGTTTATGAATGTACTTTTTTGCGAGGTGATTGGCACACTCTGGATGATGCTGGCAAAAAGTACAAAAAAATTCTCAAAATTACATTTACAACGTACCAGATCTCTGATTTTTATATCAAAGCTCCATTACCTGTAGCTTGTGATGCCTTTTCCAGAAATTTCATTCTGTTTACAGAACAAAAATTTGTTTTTCTATTTCCCAAATCACATCAGGATACATATTGTTGAAGTTGTTAAAACACATCTTGCATGTACCCAAACTGATTGTTTAAACTTTAAAGGGATACCCAGTCGTCAGAACTGCGCTCAAAGATCGTATGGGACCCATACAACCAATGTAAACACTGTATCCAAGGTACGATGGTGATTGATGAAAGTTAAAACATGTCTGTCATAATCTACATCGTATAATATAAATCGTTGCAACTATGATGATGAGGTGCATCTAGATATCGTGCATGAAATACATTGTTTGTAAACAAGAAACTCGCACAGGTGCAGTTACGATGACTGTTTCCCTTTAAGTTAGTCCGGAATAGAATTCATTTGTCAAAAATAACCTAGTACCGGTATACTATATTATTCGAAGTTCCTAGTATTGACAAGACTTATACATTGTGTTCCAATTTACTTTTGGAGAAAAATGCCATGTTTGGATTGCAAAGCCGATAAGCTTCATATCAATAATATTTGATAATGTTCAAAAATGAAAGAAAGTATAAATATTGGCATGAGGACACATTTTTATCTAACTTCCTATCAAAACAAAGAAATCAGGATATTTATAAACAATAACAGGGCTTTAATTTTGTTGAATGCTGTTGTTAAAGGTCGCAGTGTCCCATCTTAGAACAATAGATCTTATTGGTTTATTTGTCAACTTCCAAAGCTTATTCTCCAATCACAATAATGATTGTATCAACAATATTTCTTGCAGCTATGCTTGTACAGATTCTGATGACGTTTGCACTGTACATTGAGAAAGCAGCCACAGCAGTCGTGTGCAGAACCGCAGGCCTGGTGACAGCATCATTTGTCACTCAGATTTTCATCTTTAAGAATACTCCTGAAATGACCAGTGTAATTGGAGCACTGCTCATCTTGCTGTCCACTGCCTTGCTCAGCTTTAGGAAAATGCGCCAAGAAAAAGTAAAACAACTGTGAAAATTTATAAAGAAAAAAAATTACAGAGTTATACAAGGTGTAGAAGAATCATCGGACACTGAGAACCGTTGACCTGGTTAGAGCACAGGGCCTCATAAGTGCCTATTTAAGTCAATATTACGGCGTTTTTCTTTCTTTTCAATGTTACAAATAATCCAGCTGAAGAGCACAACACTTGTGTAGCTGTCTTTTGTGTAGCGTGTATTGGCATGAATAGTGCGTCCTCGTAAATGTGACCTTTAGTTCCGTGACCTCTAGGCTCTAGCCATGCCTACTTCCTGCCTGCCCTCACTATGCTTACTGTACTTATTTAGTACAGTAAACACAGTGAAGTCTGTACGCATGGCCAGTAGGCATGGCCAGAGGAATTGGCTAGAGGTCACGGAACTAAAGGTCGTATTTAAATATGATCACATTCCCCATTGAGGGCGCACTATACATGTCAATACAAGCTACACAAAAGACAGCCACACAATTCAGCTAGTTTATTTGTAACATTGAAAAAGAAAGAAAAACGCTGTAATATTGACTTAAATAGCCACTTATGAGCCCCTGTGGTTAGAGCACAAAAATCAAGACATACACCTAAATGGTCATACTAAGCTTTCATCCAATAATATAAATGTTGCAGCTATGAAATCAAACTCATTGTTCTTTTTGAGTTCTAAACAGCCAATCAGTAGAGAACACCCTAGTTTTAGACCCCTCAAGTTGTTGTAAATAATGAAAATCTACCAATCAGATATAACGATCTGAGCAGCTGTGCATTACTGGACTAAGTGTGTCCCTTAGAATTTGTCTTGTTGGATGTGTAGAGTCTACATCATGAGAGATTCATTAGTATGCAATTATGCAAATATTTCACACCAATTAACACCTTAATTAGGGTCTCCTTCAACCGTTTGTCGTATATCTTAACAAAAATCTCTCCCAACAACAGACACCTAACATTGTACTGTTACCTTTTAACCTGAGCATAGATTGAACAATGTTTAGTAGCAGCTGATTTATTGTTCCCGAGATTCCCATCTAATTAAAAAATTCTCACTTGCTCCACAGTGCTTGATGCCGTACTGAAATTGGCTCAATATCACCAATTTTGTCTTTCAAATTGAGGTAGAAAAACAGCGTACGTGCAAGTGTAGTTCCATTCTCGGTCAATTTGCAGCCAATTTCAGCATAAATATGATAATATGAGGTTATTACGAAAGTACCACAAAGGATGCACGAGGACATTGGCGCAGCGTATCGCCTGACGCGAAGCGGAGGGCGATGCGCGGCGCCAATGTCCGAGTGCATCCTTTGCGGTATTTTTGTCATAACCTTATTATTATACATCTTACATTCGTGACTGGGGCATCAAATTGTCAGAGTAGTGACCGTTTTCGTGCAATGTCAACAATTTTTCTTCCGATTTATAGCGCAAGTGTGGAACGCTATCTCGGACGCGCTTCTGCAAGTTCTGGATAGTGTGTGTGCACTACACACGTACGTACAGAGCGCACGCGAGACATGTTCTGGCACTCGTCCAATGGGTCCCTTGAAACTGTTCAACAGTGAACGCGCAGATACATGTAGAGCTGCAGGGAATGGGGTGCCTTGAAACCGTGCGTGTTACGGAACAGTCGTTCCGTACGGCTTTTTTAGTGCATGCAAAATTCATTGTTCTCGATGGTAGATGTATAATAATGGGGTATGTAAAAATCTTTTCCCAATTACCAGTGCAGTTATGCATTCAGTGTTGTCCTTAGAAAGCCGGGTGCAGGGTAAATAACCCGGCTGTTTTGCATTTTTTCCCGGCTACTTTTAAGTAATTAGATTCGGGATTACACTGCCAGCAGTTAGACGGCACACGTACGATTAGCAGTTTTGCGACCCCTTTCTCCGCATGGAACTGTACAAACACAAAACAGTTTTTAAATACCCATTTGTGGCTGTTTGAGCCCGATCTTTTATTTGTTAAATAGTGTAATTGGCTGATGAACGCGCTAATGGTGTTGCCTTTGTTTCGAGCAGTGTAATTAGTTTGACAAGTATGAAGGTCATCTTAGGTCATTTGTAACGATGGCGTCAAAAAGAAATGTGGCGTCGGCCACTGGCACCTTGCCGATGGAATATTTTTTTGCCGAAGAAAGTCCAACAAACTTCAATTTGTGAGAGAAAGGCGCCGAAAAGATGTGATTTTGATCGACGGTTCGAAGTTCATGAGACTGGCAAGCTAGTTTTCCGCCGCCGCGCTGGCTGCCAACGTCACTACGAGTATGATCTTCTCAACAAATCAAGTTATTCTCAGAGCAATAACCGATGCATTTTCTAGATTAATTAAAAAAAAATGAGCTAGAACTGATTTTTTAGAACCAACTGTTTATTTGAATGGGTATTTTATTTTAGTTGATTATTTTACGTACTAGAATCCACAGTCACAAGCATGTGTGTTGCCGACCGTTGCCGACCGGCGCATCATCGTACACGGCTCACGGCTTCACCGTGGCGCTGATCCCCCGTTGTTTAAGACAACAGGACAATGCGTCGTGGATTCCGGCATGGGTTCAATTTCACTGCGCTCCTCCATGTTCTCCATGTTGGGTTGCCCGATAGTGTCTTTCGATGGACCCTCTGAATCATTTTTTACGGACTCGCGGAGCGTTGTTTCCTTCCGACGCCATACTGCACATTTGCTTTGATCAAATTTGGGGACAGCGAGACCGATGATCGTGCACGGTTGGCATTTATTAGTAATTTGTTGCAACATTTCTGTCAATCACTCACTTTGTGTCATAAGTTTCAGAAACTATGTGGTAATGAAGAATGGGAAATGAGCAATGAAATGAGCAGACTGCAGGTGATTTAAGATTAAATGTTAAATCTTCACTGCAAATAAAACCATAAGTGTGTCATAAATAATACAAACAAAACAAAATCATGTTTGTTTGTTTTGTTGTATGTGAACCACGTCTAAGACACACAACAAAAGTACTGTTTCAGTCTCAGCTAAATGTCACCTCAGATGCCACCAGAGAACACCATTTCCACTCTACAATTACATTTTTCGCCTTGCGGGAGGGGGACACCCCCCTCTCGCGCTCTCCCCCCCTCGTTTGCTACGCTCACTCGCAGCTCAGTCGCTTCGCTCCCTCGCAGTACACCCGTCTACTTTCTTAAATTACCCGGCTACTTTTAAATATAAGGACAATAGTGTATGACTTGTTCTGAAATGTCTTGAAGCTGTTTCAAATATTTCCTGCTCACAGCAGATTCTAAGAGACTGAAATATCAAACTGCACATTAAAATGTGTGTGAATTAGATTACTTCAGGTATTATAAATGCCCAGACGGCTATCTCCTCAAAAGCTGATCGTCTAAATTCTGTAATCTGATAACTCTGTGTGGCCCAATTCTCATAGTAAATAGGCTAATGTAATGTAGGCACAGTGTATATGTTCATCTCCTTCTTGAGAATCCATTAAAAGCAGGCCAGATTTGTTGCAGCTCCAGTCCATTTATAGTAATAATGTATGAAACTTCAATTATTTGTTACAAAGGACATTTATTGACTGCATCTTCAAATATTTTGTGGAAAGTACTCGGCATATTTCTGAAGCCAGAATTTGTTTTTCCTTCGCTGGTATATATATGTCGACACCAAGTCATCACACACACACACACACACACACACAGACACACACACACACACACACACACATATGCATGCACCCACATGATCGCATAATATGCATATATGGTGCATATACATGTACATGTATTCATTCACTTACTTCATAAATATGCATTCTAGTTTCCAACAATTTTTTGTCATTCAAATTGGTAACATAAACCCTCTGTACCAGTGGACACACTCATATAATTTTCAAGATACTAGTGCATTTTTGTCACTCAGGAATGCTTTAACTTCTGAAAAATCAATACATGCTAATAAGTTTTAATAGGACTGGAGTTTTTGGTGAAAATATAATGACATTGTACCTGCTATAATTCCTAATTATTCAGAATATTTTCATTCAATGAATTTGTTATATTGCATTTTAATCCAATTGTGTCTTTTTTATTTTAACATTTTTTCAAATTCGTAACTGTAGATGTTTATCTTTGATCACCATGGAAGCATTTTCTCATCACATGTTTTGTTCTTTTGTGAATTAAATGAAACCATCGCGAAAATGAATTAATGGTCATGACCAATAATTCATTTTAGCATTTATCGTGTCTAAAATCGGGGGTCGAATATATGCATGGTCACCCATTCATTCAATATCTTTCAACAGGTTCAACAATAAAGTAGTAACTTGTATCAAACAAAATTGGAGTTATGTTTTTCACACCCGTTGTTTTAACTGTCTGTTGCTCAAAATTGATACTTTCAGCCATGTTTTTGTTCTTGTAAACTTTCGTATTGTAATTTTGTAATTCCCAGAGAACTTGCCACTGGTTGGGTCATAAGGCTCTTCCATTTACTGTTTCGACCCCCATCGGTCATCTTTTGAATGACATAAAGTGTATACAGTACTCAACATTATAAAATGAGACAGCCAGTGTCTTGTACATTACAGATGATTTTGTAGCTTTGTTTGAAAACAAAATACTTTTTCCAGGTTTCTGAACATTTAGAGTGCATCTAGTGCCAAAGTGACAAATTCGACATAACCTTCCATTGTAGTGGCTTCTTTGTTCAAACAACGTGTTTGACGTAAAATATTTTGGGGGAGGGGTGGAATTAGAAGGTGTGATGTTACCCACCAATTGATGTGCCAATGTGACCCAAAATTATGTTCTTTGACTTAAAGAAACACCTCGTGTATTTGCATTGAGCTGACTCTAGGAAATTTCACGAAATCTGGGAGGGAGGGGCGTCGATATAATCAATGGCCCAGTGCAAAAGGGGTGTAGCTCACTTTTTCAACTAACTGAGTTATTGGGGAATAAAGGTTTTAAAATCCTTTAACGGTAAAATTCAATTTGTTGTTAATGGTTTAACTGGTTAAGGGTAATGTTATAGATATATAAAATATCATAAATGAATGTTATAATTATGAAATCATTTTTATGTTGATTAAAAAAACGTGGAGTTACGCCTGTTTTTGCACTAGCATTCTGAGCAAAAAACCAAGTACCTCGTGATGATTTGCACCTTAATAGGGCGTAACTCATCATATGTTATGTTCTTTATGCACAGGTCAATTTTCTGTTTTTGATGAAATAATCATGAAAAGCATCCTCATCATAAGATGTTTTTAGATTTCGATGTTTTTACATTTTGCCCGTGCAAAACAGGCGTAAGTAGGGAGTTACGCCCTCAGGGCACCGACTTTCTCGTGCAAAAGGGGCGTAAGTCAAGTTACGTTCCCATGGCAACATGAGTTATATTGACTTGGTTACTCAAAATATTCACAAAAGATACATTTCACATTCCCGAACAAAAATGTATCAAAAACTCAATTTTGACCAGAACATGAGTTATGCCCCTCTTGCACTGGGCCATGGCAATGATGTGAAATGCAAGACATGCTGGTGGCCTAAAGCCTCGTTTTTGAAATTTTGACTTAATTAATGTTTTTGACTTTGGAACACATGGTGGGGGTGGTGGAATGCTGTACTTGGTGCAGTTTTTTTTTGCAGAACAAAGTATGCCCATATGAACTCATTTGATCTAATTAATGAGAAACAATCCAAGATTTTCTCATTGAAAATGTATTCTTCTTTGTAAACTTATAAAGGAGTTCAACTAAATATGATATAAAAATGATACAGTACTGAACATACTAAGAAGATCTGTATTTTAATAAAGAGTATTAATTGTACATTAAACGGTTGGTTGTACATTAAACGGTTGGGCATTATTTAAAATCAGTGCGTATCAGGTGTTTTTGTTGTCAACATAATATTAAAGTGGCCTTGTCTTGTCTTTTTATGATTTCATTTTAGTTCCAATGGTCAATAATTGACCCAATAGCTATCAGTAGATCTCATGAAATTGATAAAAAGGCGATGACTTTTTTGACAGAAATTTGCATATTTCAATGGCCTTATTTGTCTCTAATTCTGGAGATTGAACACTTTTCACTGATACGTTTGTAATCTTGATGACAGAGTGTTGTAGACACTTGCCAAGTCATGTGAGCGCATGGTGCGACATAGTTCAGTTACGTGCACCTTGCTACAGAATAATGACACATCTTTGGACTGTGCCCACTCAAATTCATGAAATAATGTGAAACATTAGAATCTGATCGGTGCAACTTCAAACCATCAATTTTTTCTCAATATTGCATGATCTGCCCAGTAGTATCAGGGGTCGAACACTGGTATTCTCATCAAAATCAGATGTGTGAAACATGTTGCAAAGAAAACTGTACCATTTTAACATACCACAGAATTCAGCTTAAATTTGATAATGAGGTTTATATTATAATACACTAACTTATCTGTGATGTCAGTTAAATTCTTTTTTCCAAATGTACTGAAGTTGCTCTAAATGTTTTCTGCTTGTAGGTGATCCTCTCAGGCAAGAATAGAAAATTCCACATTAAAATGTGTACTAAACATACACAGTGGAAGTCACACCTCTGCTGTCTATGATATAAACTATAAACAACCACTTGCCTTTATTAACCCTTTCATCCCCAGTTCCCTGTATACAGGTCCAACTTTACCATAGAAAACAATGGATTTGGGACAAACCATGGTGGTGAAAGGGTTAATGCATACTTTGTATTCTCTCAGGGCTATCGATGTAATTCTCACAGAAGCAAACAGATATATTTCAGTAACAAACCAACTGTATTTTGTTGAGTTTGTCCTTCAGACTCTGATACTAGAGTGCAATCTTTGAAACAAATTCGTTTACAGAAAGATAAAAGAAGTGATAAGATAAGAAATTTCTATATCTCAACATCTAAGGTACACTGAAAATGGCGGCTGCTTTGCCAGTGTAAAAAAAGAGGCAATTTCTTTCCTTTCACTGTCCCGCCCCGCCTTTCCTGTGTGACTCCTTTGATGATGTTTCCACCGATTCAAAATATTATCGGTGACATAGTTTGCTTCAGAGCGTTGAGAGGAGATGACGCTGCTGATGGTGAGAACGGAGGAAACTAACTTCTTGTTTGTGGAGGTCATCATTCAATGACACTGTTCAGAGAGATTGCCAAGGCATTAAAGCCCCAATAGCTGCCAATTTTATGCATTATTTTCATGATTTTATTTTCAAACCAAAGTTGGTTCGTGTAAATGTGCTAACTGAAGAACGTGTATAGAAGTATCATTGCTCACTGATTTGGACCATACTTACACATATCAGCAGTTTAAATAATAAATGGATGCCGCACACGTAAAATTGCGCCCTCAGAACAGTATAAGAATTGCAGTATTCCGTGCACATACACATCGTGTTCGTTCAAGAAACAAGCATGGTGCCATTTAGTTGAATGCACAACACACGATGGTTGATATTTTGTTGTTGTAACTGTTATTTTCTCTGTCACATGATTAGTTTTTGCAAATGGCAGGAAATCTAAAATGATTTTAAAACGTTTGAATTTACATGCCACTTTTGACACTGATGATAGCGTTATACACTTTTTCAGTCTTTAATGGTCTTATTCAAAGAAAACTCTTGGAAAACTAAGGATATTTTGAGATCAGTTTATTACATATTTGCTGCTATTGTGGCTTTAATGTGACCGTGCATCAAGTAACTAGTGCAATGCTACTACTGTAAGTATACTGACGATATTGTGAGGGTCTGTCACTAAAACTGTGGTGAATTTGGTATAAATGCTGATTGTCATTCTGGATTCGAGTGCAAAGGGTACTTTTGCAGGTATACAATAAAATCAGAAACATTGAAATTTTTTATCAACACTTCATAATCATAATTTATATATGAATTTTTTACACCCTTGCTATGACTGATAATGCCCTGTATGTGTGGCCCTGTGCTTAATGGTCTGTGCATTGTACAAAGGGGTTCGCTTGTAACAAATATATTGACTAGAAGCACAACTCAGCCTCACTCGTCAGTAAAATATTTTAATATTCAGTAATAAACTTTTTGGACTTCCCATTCGGTAGAACACCTCCCGAGGAGCGATGCAAACGATGGTTTGAGGTCTGGCCGGAAAGAATTTTCCAGACATATCATAGAACACTATGAATTAGATGAAAACAAAAGAAGAATTCTTAGTGAACTGGGGGCGCTCTGGGGTCAGAGGTAATCAGCTGCTCGGCTATTGAATATAAGGTCAGTCCGCCATCGGTATGCGGCAGACTGGGATCGCATGTCAAAGGATTGCGTGTCGAAACCGTGCTTTGTTTAAATTTTCTGAGAGTATAAGGTAAGTAACAAGTTCTGGGCTGGTCAGACCTCGCCAAAATTGCTAAAACTAGAGTCATTTTCACGGTTTCGCCGGGCACATGTGACCAATGACAGTCGTATTTCAACGCCATGTGTCTTGTTTTGGCTCTTGTGTTTGCCGAGAGGGCTTGGCTTTGGCCTGAAAGAGATCCGAGTGTTGGTCTTCTATATATGGCAAAAAGTCATTCGAGTAGCGAGGCATGTCTACCATCACGTGAATGTATCCATACAAGCATCTAATTAGGAGGGAAGATGACTTTTGTTGGCAAAAATGTCGGAATGGAATGTTTAAAACAATGCATGACAATCAGTTTCAATTTTAGTCACTCTCGCAGGAAGGGATGGGGGATAACAAAGGAATATTTGACCCATTTTGTCGCGAAAACAAATGGAAAAACTTATGATGGTCTACAAGATTAAATACCGTCGCCTCATGATATATTTTGGCAGACGAAAGAAAAATTACAGAAAATATTTCTCATAAATTAAGTAGTTTTCTTACACAGCATAGTAAAAGTGACTCGATAAGTAGCGTGGTATTGACTTAATTGCTCACAAATATTTGCTTTAGTTCTAGCCTAAGACTGCATATTAATATTCAGGACCAATTACATATTATAACATTCCTCTTGGGAAAACAAATAACACAACAGTATTATTTTTGTCCTGGAGAGAAAAATCACACTTTGTTCAAAAAGTTTAGCTTCTTTGAATGTAACATTTTTGATACATTGTGTAGAAAAAGCGAAAAAAAACTCACATTCATGCTTGCAGCAAACTTACATTTGATTGTCATAATTATGGTCTATACCCAGCATTTTCTTGTATTGTTCATGTAAAGGGGTAATTTGTGTCCCCTTTAAAATTTCTCCAAATAGTGCAGGGCGTAGGGTGGGGTGTGGGTGCGGGGTGGATATTGGAACCTTTAGGGACAGTCCAGACAAGCCCCCTCTTCTCCCCTCCCATGAAATCATGCTATGTGGGGGACATCCTGTAGAGGGCGCTATCAAGTCTGATCTTCAAGTGTTTAGGGTTAGGATTAAGATTATTTGAGAGGGATCATATTTCACTCAAAAACTGAGAAGGCTTAACCTGTACACCCCCAGATGCCTTGTATGCAGGTCCAGAATCACCATTGATAACAATAGGTTTGGGCCAAACCATGGTGGTGAAAGGGTTTAGGGAGCTCAATAAGTTATAGTCAGGAAATTTTTCCTCTTCCTTGTCAAAATTCACTGCTCATAAATGTTTATATTTTATTGATGGGGAGGTTGTTACAAATGTCTTTATAGTAACTGTAAAGTCTTCATCCATGGAAAACTGTAATCAATTTTAGGTCCTGTCCAAGTCAAAAAGGCACCTCTTCTGTCAACTTTGATAATTCCTGAACAAATTTATTAACTGAACACAAGTTTCTAAGGAGAACAAGGCATTGAACTCAAATAAACCATCAATGTCAACAAGCAAGAATGAACCAGCGATTGAAGACTGCAACTTTTCTTTCTTTTTCTATTATTCCAGTATAAATTCCATGGAATCAACTGTTCAGTGTTTCAGATTTACATCAAGTCAGGCAAAATACTTCAACCAACAATTTAATGAGTCAACATTTTTAGTGCTAATGCTTCATGTCAGTTAGTATGCAGTTAAATTCTGAAAACATGCAAAGATATGAAATCACACTATTGAGAAAAGAATCATGTATGTCACAATTGTGTGTGTGTGTGTGTAAAGAAACAAAATTATTGATGTTTGAGTGTGGTATAAAAATGGAATTTGTATCAATTTCTTTATTTCAACAACTTTTATTTGTCTATATTAGTATGTATGCCTGGTGCAGATATGGCTGGAAACAACTTTATCAAAATTTTAAATATTTTGTTGTTACTTTTTTTCTGAAAATACTTGTCCAATCAAAAATTTATCTGCCCCTCTGCCTTCTTGCGATTAGATATCGTTCTGAAGTTAAACATTATTGAAGCAATGTTGGGATGATAGAGACACAATATCATTGTTTAAAGGACCATTAATGCTAACTTTTGATGATTTTTTCATTATTTATATTTTGCATATTGATTGAAACTTCTTATTCCACTCCCCTGAAGAATGTTGAAACACCCACTATTTAGCTTGTCAACTTAACGTCTATATGTGTAAAATGCATTGTTTGTTTACATTTGAATTCTAGTCCGGACCAGAAGTCGTTTTTCAATAATAGCAGTTTACACATGTATAGTACGGGCTGATTTGACAAGCTGAACTCTGTATAATCAAATTGTCTTAGGAAGTAGAACAAGGAATTATGATTCACATTCAAAACAAAAAATGGTGTAAAATTATCAAAAGTTAGCGTTACTGGCCCTTAAATAGTTGCCAGTTTTTTGACAGAATTTTGACATGCTGTTCTCCTTGTCTTCACACTATACCATACCCCTACTTTCACAGCAGTGGGGGTCATGGGTCCTCACCTCTGTCCCTCCGTTGAACTCCTTGGTGAACAAGCTTGTGCTGCTGTCTGAAATATTGCAACAATGTAGCTGCGTTATTGAACCAAGGGTTGGGGATTTCTTTGACTGTGATGTCTTTGTCAGGTGAATAGTTGCCATATATAATATTTGTTCAAATCTGATTGAGAGTTTTCTGAATTCTCTCCAATGAACCATCAGTTGCTGCAGACTGAGTTCATGATATGTGTAACATGCAGCTACACTGCATACTCTACTTTTTGGTACAGTCTACAGGCCAAACAAAAAAATGTATTTCCGGTAACCCGCCTGACTCTAGAAAAACCCATCGACCCTACATTTTTTTGCATGTTCAAAACATTTTGAGCACATTTGTTCTTGGCAAACAAAAACATATTTAAGAAAATTTCATCCACCTAATTTTTGGAAGTACATCACCAGAAACACACATATTTTAATTTGGCGTCGACTGTATTCATGGGATTGACCAATACACTCTTGGTAGAAAGAGGAAAGCATGTAACTGTTTGTGCAGGTGAAAAGTTGTGTCCAGTGTATCTTCATGCATTTTCTCTTTGCAGAGAAGTCCAGCTTCTTGCTTTCTAATCCCAAATCATGGGAAAATGCACAGTTTCAAACTCATTAATCCGCCTCTCCACAGTCTGTGGAAATTCCATTAAAAATCTCTGAGCAAGATGGTGCGATACAGACAAGAGCAATGCATCCTGGGAGCAACTCATCTATGATGAAATTATTATGCTTTGAGACAAAGTCACAGAAAATGCAGCTTCAACATTTTCAAGGTTAATTTAAAGTAGATTTCGAAGTCCCACCTTAGTAATGAGTGTGAACTACAGTACTGTATGACTTTTATGTCCTGGATCAGTTGTATCGTACATGGACTTGTCCATAAACTGATCCTTGACATGAAGGTCATAGTTCACACTCATTACAAAAGGGATTTTGAAAGCCACTTCTACAGTAAGTTGAAGCTATACTGGAAACAAGAATTGTTGCCAAGCACATTGATAGGTAACAATTTCCATGCACTTCTGGCTACTGGATATTTGTTACACCTTTCATAGACAAAGAGTGATTTTTTTGTTCCTTTTCAGGGCATGTTTCCAGTAGAAGAGATGGAAGTTTTGAGTGGCATATGAGAAAAGTCTTGTTTTAATCCAATTCTTTACGGTTACCATGGAGAAAGGCAACAAAGACAACTCAAGCGATGAGTTCAACCTGGTTTTCAAGAATGTTTCTGACAAGCTGAAGGAAGCGGATGACATCCAGGCGCTGTCGCACGAATTCGCAAAGTTGAAATCAGACGAGGAAAGAGTGGCATTTGCTTTGAACCTTGAATGCATCCAGGAGATCACAAAAGTGGAACCGAGGTTTCAAAAAAAATCGGCGGAGAAATCGGCCGAGTTGCGAAGCAAAGGCAACTCAGCGTTCCAGAAACAGCAAAATGAAAAAGCACTCGACTTCTACACAGAGAGTGTTTTATGTGCGCCCATATCGAGTGATTGTGACTTCCAGTCACGCGAACTTACGCTTGCGTATGCAAATAGGTCAGCCGTTTTGTATCAAATGAAGGAACATGAGTTATGTCTTGAAGACATCCAACGCGCGTTTCAGTGTGGTTACCCTGACGATCTCCATTATAAACTTTACTACCGCCGAGGAGGCTGTTTGAGAAGTCTGGGTGAGGGCGCGGCCGCCATCGAGAGTTTTCAACAAGCGAAAAAATGCGTAGACAACAGTAAACTTGACAAGAAAAAAGGAAAGGCATTCAAAAGTGACATTGAGACCCAGATAAAACTTTGCACAAAGGGAAATGTGAATGAAGCCAAACGGAAAGTCAAGCATTCAGAGAAAATGCCACCAAGTTTGAGTTACGGCCCCAACAGTCGAATTCCTTGCTTGTCGTCAGCGGTTGAAATTGTCAGCAGTTTAGAGCAGGGTCGTTATGCCGTCGCAACTCGCGATATAAAAGTGGGTGATGTTCTGCTCGTTGAAAAGCCCTTTGCATCTGTGGTGTTACGGGCTTGCAATACATGTCACTGCCAACACTGTTACAAAAGCGTCCTTGCGCCAATTCCGTGTCTCCAGTGTGCCGGAGTAGCCTACTGCAGCACGGAATGCCGGGATGAGTCCTGGAGCAGCTATCATCAGACCGAGTGCAAATACCTGGATTTGATTCAGAACATAGGGCTTGGCATGGGACACTTGGCACTGCGGATTGTCATCCAGACTGGATTGCCATTTCTGCTTGAGTTTCGGGATCAGCTGAAGTCCGGCCTGAAAATGTCAGAAAACGGGATTCTTCCGTGTAACGATGATGGAATATACACCAGTGAATATGCGACTATATACAAGCTGGTGACTCATGCCAGAGACCGGACTATTGGTGACCTTTTCAAACGAGCCGTGAAGTCCATCTACCTACTCAAGTGTCTAGAGCATGCTGATTATTTCAAAACAGCTGACACGGCGGATCTTGGGTTTGATGTCAAAGCATACATAGGTGGACTTATCCTCACACACTCTCAGAGTATTCCTTGCAATGCGCACGAAGTTTCTGAATACGAATTGTACCGCTCTTCTATTGAGAAATGTCAATTTCTTGAAGTCGGGTCGGGACTATACGCCACCATGAGCTTACTCAACCACTCCTGCGACCCAGCAGTGACCCGAAATTGCTATGGGGACACCTGTGTTGTCAGGGCAACCAGAAACATCTACAAAGGTGATGAGATTGTCGATAACTATGGATACTTGTATCCGGTGCACGAGAAGGCTGAAAGACAGACCAAGCTTAGAGAGCAGTACTTCTTTTCGTGTAAATGTGAAGCCTGCATCAAAAATTGGCCGTTGTATCCACAGATTGAGGAAGTTTATCCGAAGTATCGGTGTGTGGAGTGTCACGGCGCCCTGAAAATCCCACCCATGCCAAACATGAAGGCCGTCAAATGTGCCAGTTGCCATAATGAACTTGATGTTCTGAAGAATATGGCGACTATACGGACCTCCGAAGTGGTCTATAAATCAGCCCTGAATAAAGTTCTCAATGGAGAAATTGAGGGAATGACACCTGCCCTGAGAAGCCATCTGATTCTGATGGACGAGATGATCTGTCGTCCCTGGAAGGACATCAACAATTGCCAAGAAGCGCTGAAACAGTGCTACAATGTGGATGCCAACTGTGTTTTCTTTGACTGAGGCATGAAATGCCTGTTGCCCTTTGACCCCTCCTTTTCTACCCACAGTGCTGTCTGATTCTATCCTTTTGCCTGAACAACATCAGCCACATTTACATATGGCGTAATATTCACATGTAAGTTGTGCCAATACCAACCCTGCTCAAGGGAATCTGCTCACTTCATAATTTTGTACAATGGCTGTTTACATTTTGGAAGATGAATATACGACAAAATCATAGCAAAATCTTCACAGAAGAAATTAAATTTTACAATGTGACTCTTTCAAGAAAGACAGAATGCATCTTGCAGTCATGGGTTGCATGGTCAGTACGATTATGTAAACTGTCAACAGTTGCTCATGCTGTTGTGGTCTTTTCCTGTCTGTGCACTTTGAATGTTTTGCTGGACACAGAGTGGTTCTTAGTTACAGGAAAAAAACATATTGTATGGCACTTGCAATGGTGGCCATATCAGTATTTTAGGCAAAGAAGGCACAAGGGACTGTTGAAAGTCTATACTGTCATCAATGTTGCCTCTTTGTTCCCGTTGTGTCGGCTGGACAAAAAGGGCGCCCTCTATTGGCAAGAAGTGCCAAATCTGTATTTTTGAAACTATCTCAGCATGACTATCAAAACTATACGTTTCCTCAGAAACGAAACCAAGATCTGTTTTCAAAGTTGTACAATGAGGTCACACAATTCAAGCTCATTTGAATCGTGTCAGATCCCTATGGTCACACGCAATGAATGTATAGGGACACAGGCTGCAGGCATAATCGAACGGTACATGTTTTTCTTCAATTGCATAGTGACATTCATTCATTGTAAGCTTCTAAAACAAAATGTTAAAATTAAGGACATAGAATTGCATAAAAAAATTTTACCATAAACACTATCAGGGGGTACAGTATCTCTCAAGGGGTTCCAGCCATGTAGTCTACATTTAATCAATTTTTATTAGAAAGTGAGATTCTCATCCATAGTTCATACAGACAACATAAGTAGAAAAACTGAAAATACTTAAAAAGTGTTCTCAATTTTATTTATATATCATAAAGTGTGATACTGTGAACTTAAACTGCCATTTCTTGTCAAATGACGTAGATTTTGAAGTAACCTTATTTAAAGAGTTTGGGTTTTCAGCATATGACCTTTTTTGTGAAATCTTCCTTTTGTCTCACTACCATTTTAAAAATTAAATTTTATTGTATACCATA